>NW_020447197.1:2793112-2840418 GCF_003343035.1 Apteryx rowi | reverse complement strand
AAAAAAAAAAAAAAAGCATGCTCTTAAAAGCACAGGAGTTAATTGAGCTGTGATTTGAAACCCATCACACCTGGAAGCTTTAGGGGGTGTGTGTGTGTGTGTGTATACACATACAATATGGGGATCTTGAATTGGCTGTAATCCATTTCCTAAAATCAGCAGCACAAACAGCAGATAGCCTGGCTACCTTAGATATATAATTTTCTTTTGCTGAGTTGTGCCCTTCCCACTGACCGTGACTGAGACACGTTGGGTAGGGCACAGTGAGGAATGGTTGTACAATTCCTTGTTCTGTGTGTTTTGTGGTTATGTACAAAAATAGTGGTCCACGTTTACACTTGTTTACACGTTTAGCTTGTTATGACTTCAGCTGATGTTTCTTTCCTTTTAAATACGCAGTTGGGCTTCTAACCTGGCCAGTTGGCGATACGTTCGGTGGGAGTAATGGTATCGGTTCTCCAGCCTCCCGTTCGTTGAGACGGCTTTCCTGAATGGAGTTGGCAAAGGCGCGGGAGGTGGGCTTTCTTCTTTAGACCTATCCAAAAGCAAGAGAAAAAAAATCAGAGTGACTGTAAAATCCGAAGGAGGCTTTGTGGCAACGCGTACACAGCCGTAGGTTATTGTGTGCTTTGGTTTATTTTATTTACGCAATGAGGAGAGTCCATTGTAGTTTTATTTCGGTTTATTGCCTTGTCTTTAATGCAGACCGAACGAAAACGTTTTGCAGAACTTAATAATGTCTGTGTCCTTGTTCTGTAGCATGTACAGCTACTGCTCTGTTTCTGCTAAATGAGTATCGGGGCCAATAAAACATGTTTTTTGTCTGTTTACGAGGTCAGCTTTTGGGTTTAAGAAATTTAGGCCATTGTTTTTCTAGTCTGGGGCCAGCTGCAGCTGCCAGAGCTGGACTGCGACTTCTCTTGCAATGACAAGGAAACAACTGAAAGAGGCAGGAAAAATCACCTTCACAATTCTAAAGTGATTTCTTAAATAAAATAAAATGGGCTTTCTGTAGTCTCAAACAGATGTTTGTTTAAACCCAATCATGAACTTGGACTCAGACTTAATTTGGCATTTAATTTTATTCCAGTCTTCTGTAAATGAACTGCCTCAGGACCAAATGAGTGAGAGTTTTCACTAYGCTGAAGACTGACTGGGGCTCCTTTCAGCAGAGAATTAAGTATCTTGGGAAAAGCTGCAAAATTACTGGTGAAGCAGGCTCATGAATATAGATATTTGCCAGGTTTTAAAATGATGCAGGAACTTCAATTTGCAGCAAGTCTCTACTTAAGTCTGAGTAATCTCGTTTATTCCAAATTACATCTCAGACTTCAAAACTCAAGCTTCTAAAAAGTGTTGTTTTTCTTTTTTTTCTGCTTGCTTTTCTTGGCTGTGCAAATCTGTGGCCCTGGCTATGTTCAGTATTTTCATATGCGCTGCATCTGTGTGAAGACAGGTTTTAAGTGGAAATGATGAGATACAGCTGGTATTTTTTAAATTATTTTTGACCAGATGTGAAGAAGGCCTGCTGAAATTTCATGACTCTTGCTTTTCTGTTTGAGTATTCTAACCTGATATGCAAACACAAATGTTTGCGAATGAGGCTTTGAACCAAAACCAGCCATTAAAACTTCTTGTGAATTGCAATCATGTACTTTAACAGATTATAGGTATGTTATGCATAGACATACACACAGTTTTTTTACTAACTGYATTTATCCAGAAGTTCAGTTTGTCCTGGATATCATAGTTTTCCATTTTTAGACTGAGTTTCGTTACCTGTAGATTTGATACAAATTCTTTTTCCCATTAAAGACTGCAGGAAAAAAATAGAATAAATATTTTCTCTCTCTCATGCTCCATTAAATTCACTTTATCTTGTGTATGTTTCTTCCTCAGAATTGGAGGAAGAGGCACCCAGTCCATCCAGTGACTATGTCTGACTTTGGGAAATAAAAGAGGAAAAAAAGAAAGAGAAAAGATGCCATGTGGTAGAAGCAGCTCTATCTCTCTGTGCTTTGAGTTAACCTTGAATAGGTAATGCTTATACCTGGAATGCAATCAGAGGGTTTTGTATAGAAAAACATCTACTGAACACTTGGATCATTAAATTCCAAATTTAGTTCTGGAACGTTAACTGGAATTAGATAAATTACACTAAAGTCTATATTAAAGGAAAAAAAAATCCTCTTGGAGTACTTCTGTTTAACAAACTGTTTTGTGGCAAACATCTTTTTTTCCTTTTGTTTTCTTGATTGTAGTCCCTATATTTTATAATGGGCTAAGAGGTTATAATTGGCTATGCTTTTCATTCTGCACTAGTTGGTTTTATTTTGGTAGTTGTTTGGGAAAGTTAGCATTTAGTTCTCTGAATATGCACATCTGTTATAAAGATGGAAATCTGACAGAGGCATGATTGCTTACTGTAATAGAAAATTAAAATCCTGTATTTCATGGAATAGAATGGAAGCAGGATGCTCAGATGAGATGTTTGAAAAAGCAGCGTTTTAAATGTTACTTGATTGTTCAGATATCGTTTGTAAGCCCCGTAACCATGAGGCATTTCAGCCATTCTAAATTACTAGTGTATAAATGTTTAAATTATGCCAAGTATAAAGATAAACGTTTCTATTATGCTTCAGAATTGGAAGATAATCAGTAACTTCCTATTCTTCATAAAGTTCAATTTCATGCAAGAGTAATTGATGTTTTCAGATGCAGTCAGTGATGCTGTGGCTTCGGCAATGCTCTCGGTTGGTAAGGCAGAAGAAATCGGAGATGAATAATGTCGAGGAATGTATGGTTGATTTACTGAGGCTGTTGTGACAGTGTATCCAATATCATGTCATTAAGCTCAAGTGTTATATTAGCCATTTCATGTATCATCATAATTGCTTAATTTATCATTCGTATTTTGTATACCTAAGTTTGTTCCCTTTAGCTTTTAGTCTTAGATCATTATAGGCAGATTTCCAATTCCATGTGAATTAGCATATATTTTTGTGAATGATGTCAGTCTTTGTAAGAACTACGGTAGATTTTGACTTCAGCCAGTAATAAAGTTTTGTTTTTCCTCAAACTAAAAATCCAGTATTTCGTAAGTCCTCCTCCTTTTTATAATTAACTGAAATTAGGGCACAGTAAAAATGTGATTTAAACTAAATAGTCCTGTTTGAAATTCTTTTCTTTTTTGCTATAATGAATGATTCCAGTGATTCTTACTGCTTGGTAATTTACATTATTTTCCAGCTCATTTATATTAGCAGTTGACTCTTGCTGATTAAATGTCTCACTAAGGACCTGTCAGGAGCATCTCTCTAGCCCTGTGACTGTTGATGTGGCATGGAAACTCGCTGGCAATGACGGGCTCAGTCCGCCTGGGATTTCGTTCCTTGTCAGAAACGCAACGACTGGCATCTCAAAATCTTAAAATATAAGATGCAGCAACCCACCTATGGTGTGGGGCGTTCTTCTTACCCAGCAAACCACCTGTTTTCTGTTTGGATTAGTACTCTGTTCTTATATTTCGCTGTTTAGCCGTAACTGGCAGAAATGTATATTTATTTTGGTAGTAATGGTTTTCCCCCAAAGTCTATTATATTGTTGCTGTATTGCATTTACCATATTATCAGAAAGCTGTGAATTGAGTCCAATTACATGCATGGTGAACTGCAAAATAGAAGTTACTTCARCTAGTTCTGAAAAAAAGGCAGTCTGACCTTTACTTCTTTTGTTAAGAACTTGCTATTTATAAAAATATTACAACTATTAGGTGTTGCATATTAGGCAAAGTATCTGTGGCGAATTGTATGGTCCAGTCTTCCTTTCTATGCTGATATTGTCAAAGATGTGCTAGTGTTTTAAATGTTTTTATGCATTGAAAAAAAGTGAATATGAAAATAGGGTTAAGTTTTTTTTGGGAGAAACCCAGATACTAGTCATGTACTGAAGTTAGAGCAATGATTCAGTCTTCATCTGATCACAGTAATTAGTTATTGTATTAAATTTGGTTTTAATCATTAATATTGGAAAAAACTAACTTAAAAGTTGTAAAACAACATTAAAATGCTTTTGTAAGAGTACAAATTCCCACCCTCTGTGTATATATCTGATAAAGGATGCAAGGCTAGACAAATGCATGAGGAGGACAGCAAAAAAGTCTTGACTCGCAGCTCTTTCTCTGCCACTGATCTCTGTGTGATCAGGATCATGTCATCTGCTGTCTGCTTTGGTTCTCGTATCCGCTTACAGTTCTACATTATGAATATTTGGAAGAAAATCCGAAGTTGCCAGATTGTACAATACTGCAACAAGGAAAAATTAAAGTGCTGCTAATTGTTGTTTAGGCTTTTTTTGCAGTTTTAACTCCTTCTAATCCAAAACCAAATCTTTAATTTTCAAATGGAAAATGAAATGTTGAGGGAATAAGACTGTTATCCAAAAGTGATGATTAATTTTGCCCTGTTTCCTTGTTTTCAGGTCTGTTTGTCTTGCACAATACCAATAAAGAGGCATCAGATTGGAGTGGTTTCATCCTTGTGGTTACACCCTCTTGACTAATTCTGAGACAGTGGTAGGATAGGAAGAAAAATAACTCCATTGGTATTTGCAATATTGCGCATATTCCACAAATAATTAAGGCTTAGCTTGTCGTTATGTCTTACCATTCATTTTTGCTACTGGCGATATCAGGGTGAGCAGGAAAGCGTATTTCAGTCTTACTCTTGAAGAGTTGTGCATTTTTTAGTAGCAGATTCTCAACACTGTTTGAAGTTTAAAGTATATTTATTATATTCATGTAATATGGATGTTGCTGTGCCCTTTCTCTCCTGCCTTCTGAGCTATTCCGGCTGCGTTGTGTGAGGGAAGGGAAGGGGGCTTTGTCACTTAAGGAAGAGCTACAAACTTCATAAACTGATGACAAGAATAATCAGTGTACACAGTTTGCATGCATTAAGAGAGCATTAAACCCTCATTATTGCTCTGAAATGCTAGTCGTTATGAAGCCAGCTGCAGTTGGCATACAATTTGTCTTTCACATTTTGCTTTGATGCAATAATGTCAGTGTAAATTAGAAATGGGAACATCCTAAAAGCAAAAAGAACAAAAATCAGTATTTCCTGGCTTTTTTTTGTGGGGCAAAAGATCATCTTCTCTGTTGCTGTTAGAGATAGAAAGCTATCCCCATCAAAGACTTTAAGTGCTGCAGAACAAATTATACTGTAGGGACTCAACTCAGGGTTACGTCTCAGTGTTAGCATGATACCATATATTAAAGTGGTGGAGCGATGCTGACTCCCAGCTGAGTAGCGTGTTTCTGTGGGAAGGACAGACGTGTGATCTAGAGTCAAGTTTTTTCTAAACCTGGAGCCTGAAGTGACATGTTTGCATCCCAGCTGGGATGTCAAGTTGTCACTTTAGTAATTCATCAGAGCATTAAGGGTGCAAAACCTTGCTTTGTCACGGCTTTGCTTGCGGACAAGTGTTTCTGCCCCCTTAAGCTGCTCAGGCGCTCGCTGCGTGCAGAATCCAGCCTGTTGCAAGCCTGCAACTCTGCATCTCGAAACCAGTCGAGTCTGTAAATGTGAAATCTACTTTTGCCCATTTCTTTCACCCTTTCCTGACTTTAAGATCTTAAATTGTAGTTTTCGTCAGATTCCGGGTAAGCGCACTGATAAATAATGAACCATTTCATCTTGCTTTAACAACCCAGTGATATATTAAGACTCCTAAATTGTGGTTGGTGAGCTGCAGTTTGCTGATGTGAAGTTACCCATAACTCCAGCATCTCTTGTCCATTGCTATTCTAACGTCTGCTGCGCTGTTCAAAGGTCATTATGGGTTGTTTCTCTCTTGAGAAATGTGTTGTGTGCTGGGTACACAATATTACAGAGTCCTATTCAGGAGCTGCTGATAACAGACTTGATATGCCAGTTTGCTTGATGCTAGATCATGTTTCCTGCTTCGCAGGCCATTCAGGGTAGAAATCAGTCTAATTTGCTTCAATTTAAATGTTAATGATCCTTTTCTAGATGCAAAGGGAAGCAYGCACAATCACTCTGTGAAAATAAAGATTTATTTTGCTCTCCTGGCAATCTTAGTGATAAGTTTTATGTCTAAGAACTCCTTTTAAATATTTGACTTGCTATTTGGCATTGAGCTGTTTCTTAAATAGACACCTTTCTAAAGGCATTGATCAGAGGAAAAAATATTTCAGGCTCAGTCTGACAATATATGCTCTTATTTCAAGCCAGTATAATGAACAATGGGTTTTAAAAAATGTTTTTCACACTAAAAATATCAATACTGTTTGCTTTTCTTGCTGTTGTCAATTTTTTTACTAGCTCCATGATGGCTTTGGAAGCTTCAAAGTGTTTTAGGAATTTTGGGGATGGAAATGTCAGTGTTTCATCAAATATGCAATTCAGCTTTGTCAGATGCTTTATTTTGAAAGCTTCAACCAGCTGTATTTATATAATAGTAAATTTTAAGAACTCTTCCTTAAATTATGTGCTTAGTGTGCTAAAAACTGTAGTACGATGCCATGAAACAGTCTTTGCCTTGAGAAGCTTTCTTTTTAAGTAAGTATCATAGGCGGCACAAATTGGGTAAACGTGGTACCAACAAATGGGCGGAGAAGCGGGAAACCCGTATGCGTAGTTAAAAAAGCAGTAGGACTTTGGGCCTCTTGGCTCCTTCCCCAGGTCCCTGAGCTGCGGCGCTCCATGCACAGCGCTCTTGCAGTAATGCTGGTTCTTGAATGTCCTGCGGTGATGGGGTTGATGCCGATTTGAGCATGCTGCTGTGGCAAAGGCACGAAAGGGGCCTTTGGATTGCTGTGTTCTGCTGCCCTCCGAGCGAGGCAGATGGATTTTGACTTTTTCTGGATTGTTGTGATCGCTGGGCGCTGTCTAGTGCGTTGTAACGAAATACAGTTGTAAAGCTGACAGGGGAAGTGAGTGCGTATGGATATCAGTGATGCTTTAAAACCTAGATTATAGGCCAGCCTAGGGTTGATGAGAAAGTGACTATTCTGTTCTTTAAAACGTTCACAGAAGTACTAATTTTATATTCCAGGTGGCTGTCAGTGTCTCCTCTTCTTCCCTTCCTTCTGTCTTCTCCACCCCAGCTGCCTGGAAAAAAAGGTGGCTTTAGGCCGGCTTGCTTTAAGAGTCCATTCTTGGACTTTTCCCTCCCAGTTGTCAGGTTTATGTAATGAAGAACAGTGGAGAAAAGACATACCTACGCATCCAAAAATCCTGCTCGGATATAATTAGATGAATGTAAATGTGAATGGAAGGAATCTACCCTTTCATGGTGCTCATGTACCTTTCATGTCTTCCTAACAGGCTGCGGATGTGGGAAATCTCCCTTGGATTTTATTTGGTAACTGGTTTTTCTCCATAGTTACCTGTCTGAAATGCCATAGCGGTTTGGGAGGCTCAATCCTTTTAGGGGGCTAGCTAATTCTTCATTAAACAAGGACAGTTTTATGATCTTATGTACTGGGTTATAACGTTGCGTACCATAAACAAATAGCAAATGCATATATTACCAAAAATGCTATATGCATTCTGAACCTAAGAAAATACACTTGTTTCTTTTAAAATGAAGGTGCTGACTGTTTTATGATAACAGCTGGGGCTGCCATTATTTTTTATTTTGTTATTCCAATATTCTTTGTAGGTAAAGGCAGTAAGATGCTAAAGTCATGTAACACTGCTTTTGCTGCTTGGGATATCGTTTATTGGCTTTGGATTAGGTGTCTTAATTACTTGATTGTTGTATTCTGGATTTGGGTACATGTCTCTCTTTCTGTGGAGTTCCAAATCTGATTAATATCAGCAAAAAATATTGAAGTCGTTGGTCCTTAGTGCACAAAGCTGCTATTGTTTGTCAAGATAGAAGAATGTGTCGGTTATAAAACACAATTTTCATTTCAAATGACTACTCATAAATATGTAAAAGCTAAAAAGCTGTGAATTGTTTTATGAATTTTAATGGGGTGGTACGTTACAGCATTATGTAAGAGGAAATGAATGGCATAAATTACAGCAGTGTATTAATTCATAACTTTTTTCTGTAACTCATTTTATATGTGTGAGAGCTGTATCTGTATGCAACCTAGATGATTCATTGGTCACACACATTGTGAATCTCCTGCTGCAACACTGAAACTCATCCATTACCAGCCTGAAATATGGCAGCATTTTTAATAGTAGCTATCAAAACTATAGCACTGTTTCAGAAAGAGGCTGAGGAAGTCCGCTCGGTCTAGTACACAGTGTAGGAGAAGGGACGTAACAAGTAGCACTGGCTTGTTTTAACACCGTATTAGCATTACTGTGGTTGCCTACTAACTTATTTTGCATTAAATTTTTAAGTAAATAACTGAAAAAGTGGTAATGTAGAAAGTAACCTTAAGTTACTTGTGTACATCTCATTCTGCATTTATCTTGTTGAAAAGGGACGTAAGCAATGGATTGTTTGTCAAAGTGATATTATTACTTTATATAGTTATTAATTTTATATTGGTGGTAGGGATAGAGCACTGCATGTGGTCTTGGTGTGAATTCATGGATAATAATAGGTGTAATACATAATTTGTGGTAAGCAGCAACGAACATCAATGTTTTTTCTTCTGAAATCCATGATCAAAGCAGAATCCTGTTCAAGGATGGAATAGGACAGTAAGGCATGTATTCAAGAGGTCAGAGCTGCATGTGTCTTAACAATATTACAACTATTTAAAAAAAAAAAAATCATCATTTGAGCATGGCTATGGCTCTAGTAGAAATAGTTAGAAGGCTACAGAAGGGAGACCTATTTGCTGAACTGTGGCGGTAATAACTAGCAGCCAGCTTCCATGACTTCCTTTAGCAGTATAAGGAAAAAGAGGTTCAAAGTTAGTCATGCTGAGCTTCAGCTAGGTAAGTATTCTAAGGGGAGAAGGGAACATGAGGAACATGAGCAGAAATGAGACACTGACTTAAAGCTAGCAGATGTGTTTTCAGCCTGGGGTTTGTGGGTTTGAGGTGTCAGTGGACTATGTTTTAAGGATCCATGAAGGTAATGAAGAAAAACAAAATTTTTGTCACTTTGCCAAAATTCACTGTACAGGTCTCTGCACTGACAGGACAAAGTCTCAAAGATCAATAAATTGAAAAACCACTAGGTTAAAATTTAAGTACCCAGACCCATCTTTGGTTAGAATTGCTGTAAGTTGAATTACTAATAACTGGATATTAGATCACTTCCGTACCAACATTTTAATTGCAATTGAGGTTTGGACTGCCCTTAGTACTGATGACATCCTGCAAAGTTCTGTTGGTTTTAAATGGTTCTGTGGGTTTTGTTTTTGATTAAAATTTCCTATTGAAAAGGAAAGCCCCCAAAGATTCTCTGCTTTTTATTTTGGCCATCTTTAATAGGAAAATTAGGCTTTGAAAGGTATCTAAATTTTGCAAAAAGCAGAACCCAGATTCTCTAGTGTATTCAAATATGCACAAACGGGCACTGTACGGCAGCTAGCTGAAAATCAAACATCATGTCACTGCTATAAAAGGGTATCACAAAGTTGTTGTATAAGACATTTTCAGAAGTCATTTCGTTAAAGTATTAACTGAAGGCAGTGTTTAAGATCATTTCTAATATCAAAGGTAGTTAATTTATTAGAAATTGAGTCTAAGCACTGATTAATGGGTTTAAATCAGTAACTTACTGAAATCAGAAGACTCAGCAAGTTCGTTAAATTTTTGGTCAGTCCCCCCCAAAAAAACCTTCATAGTTTTTCACGAGTCTCCTGAGCAAATTTCATTCTATGATTTTTCTGTTGATTTAAGTAAAAGAAACGTGTCCCAAAATGTATTTTTTGAAGTAAAAACAGTTTACCTTCTATCCACCCTGTACAATGCAATATGCAATAGCGCTATGTGAGCTTTTCAGGAAATGGAACCATGCCCAGATTCCAAGCTGGTGCCTCCTGCAATGTGCAAGGTAAAAATACTAGATCACTGCATGTTCATTTGCATGTCTCCATGTCATTTCACATTATATGATGTAGGCATCCCTTTGAAAACGGCTAAGACAAATTCCTTTCCCTTGAGCACACAGTTACATACTACAGGAAGCAGTGGCACGCTGGAGCAACGTTGCTACGTAACCAGCTGGAAACATTTATTTTCCAGCTATACTTACTCTTTCTTCTGCATCCGTTCATGGAGAAAGATATCTTTGACTTTAGAAAAGCTTCTAGTATTCTGTTGATTTGCCATTTAAAAATAGCTGTATTGTCATTCTGGATGTCCGTAATTAGCTTCAGAGTCAGTGGCCTAAAGGTATTTGTCACTTTTTGAAGCAATTTTCAGATATTTCAATGATTCCTGATATTTTCTGATTGAGAGACACATTCTCTAATGTATTTGCCCAGATTCCAGCTAGCTCCTTATATGAAGTCCATGTATGTCATCTTAATTTCCTTTATGCCAATTGTAACACAAAGAATAGCAAACATACAAAAGGGTCAAATAAAACAAATTAAATCTACAAAGAAAATCTGTTCATAAATGGAAGACTTATAGTCTCCTTTCTAAAGCCTATTCTATTTTTCATTACAGTTGTGCCTATTTTTGTCTTTCCTGAAATGGCTAGAACTAATATCAAAAATTACATGCAATATCAGTAGGCTTGTGGGGTTTGTTTTTAGAAAAGAAAAAGCTCTGCAGCTTAGAGATAAAATGTAATGTAGTAGTTGCTAAGGTAACTGCATGTTTTCATGAATAGTGGAACAAATTAGGTGAGCAAAACAGCTGTAAATTGTCAATACATGGGTTAGAGCTGCCCTAAAGCTGCAGAAATTAACCTCTTCAGACCTACTAGTCAAGCCAAGAATGTGAAAAAAGAGTGGTGGTGTTTGTGTTTGTAACGCTAGTACTTCGGGGAAGGCTGTCACCTTTTTCCCAGGGAAGCGGAGGGCCGCTGCGGTGGCGCTGCTTCAAAGGGCCTGTGAACAGACACACGTCCAGCTTGTGCAGAGCATGAAAGCTGGCTGCTTTTGTTTCATCTCGAACAATAGCCTGGAATTGTCTGCCTGCTCTGTTAAATGCGCTCGTCTTATCTTCTGCTTCTGGTGGCTGACCTGTGCTCTGTAATTAATTTTGCAGAAATATGAGCTGAGTAGTTTTGCAGGATGGGTAATTTGCCACTTCTACAATGCAGAAAGCTGTTGTGGAAAATCTGAAAAACATCAAGTACTGTTTTTTAGACTAACTCCCAATGTAAGTTCAGGTTCATCTCTATGTCACTGTGTCTCTGCGCCTTCTTAAGAGTGTGGATTCACAAATTCGCTGTGCTGCTGGAATCCTGATTGCTTTTTCCCATCATTATCATTTCACTTTGGTCACGCTTTTGAGAAGACTCGCTTCCTTCCCTTCCATCACATGAACATCTGAACTTACTTCACTGATTTCCTGCCCGTAGTTATGCTGTAATATGGGCTAGTTAAAAACCCCAAGAAGAATGGCCTTATGGGAAGGAGGTGGATACTTTAGCTCCTGACTTGGTTTGGTCGCTGCATGGTCTGAGGTAAGCAAAGTAAAACTGAGATGAGGACTTTAGCATGGCCTCACCCTGCGTCCATCGTGTCTGACAGTTGGATCTGCATAGCAGAAGCTGCTGCTTCTTTCTGCGTAAACGTCCGGCTCGTACAGCAAAGTAACAGTCTTGGCTGTGATCTTGGTTGCATCTAACAACGCCAGTAGTGATAGTTGTGGGCAAGTGGCTGGAGGCCTGCCTGAAAGAAAAGAGTTTTCAGTAAAGATCTGCAGAAGGAGAGCGAACTTGCTTAGGATGGTGGTGGAGGGAATGTTACTCCCAAGTGAACAACGTCTTGAGAAATGGCAGAGAGGCATGACTAGGAAGAAATAAGTCTGATAAGACAGCAAGTTTTTTAAAACAGTAGTTATAGTCTTCTATCAAAAGACATCAGTGCACCATATATTTTTAATATTTTCTGACTAATAGTTTCTGTTAAAATTAGCTTGGTGTTTGTACTCTGATTTATCTGCAAGGTGTTCATTGAAAAAAGAAATCAGAGCAAGACGTGAAGCCATTCCTGTTCTAAGGGTTTTAATGTTTCAGTGTGCTCGGTCCTGAAATATGCTTTGCTCTTTGGGCATTGTAGCCTTTTTGTTTTTTACCTTTACACGCATCCAAATATTAAACCACTAAACAGTTTTAGTCACTTTATTAAAGTAGTAAGAAATGTAGACAATAAAACATTAATGGAGTAGGAAACATATGTTCTTATCTTTTTAAATTAGCCTTTCCTCATAAAGTTAAATATTTTTTATTGCTTACACTGAACAGTGAAATTAACAAGGTTCAGTGCAGAAAATAGGCTGAAGCAGTGTAAATTATAATTCCATATAATTTTTTAGTTGGAACATATTATTGATGGTCTTTTTTCTCTATTAGCCCCTGACATTGTGCAATAACAGCATAATGATGCACATTCAGAAGATGGATTTATAGATACATAACATCAGATTTAATCATTAAAGCAGTCCACAGCATAAGATTTTCATGGAATTAACTTGCTGGGAGCTTCAGAATTAAGTTTGGGATGTGGCATTGGCAAGCATACCTTTATCACCATCTGTGTTACCAAAGCATACACTGTGTGGTTACGGATCAGACTTCCTCTGTTACTGTATTTTCTCACAGTCCACAGCAAGGTGCAGATCCTAAAAGCAAAATAACTTTTGAAATCCTGTCATACTGGGATATATCGAAAGGTCATTACTGAAACTCTCAGTGAAATCAATTTTTTCTTGCCTAGGAAAAGAAGGACAAGTATTCCATGGTTCTGTCCCAGAAACAATCCTGGTATCCATCATGGATGGACATCTGCACTGCTGATCTAAGCAATTTAGACATGCCAATGTTAGAAGCTCTAGCTGACCTGCTTCCTCCCACCACCAGCTTTTGAATAACCTGTAGCTTCTGCCCCAAACACAGCCCCCTTGCTTGTCGTGGGAAACGGCTTTTGCGTGAGGGTCATGCTGTCACCTTCTCAGGAGCCGTGGCCATTTCTGAGTGTGAGGCAAGTAGGTAACAGCTGATTTGCACATATTTGGGGCTGAGCTTAGTCCAATTTGATCTCGCAATGTCCTTATTCTTTATTGTGTGATGTGGTGGAGGCTTTATAGCTCGCGGGTCAGATTCTTAATTAAAACAGGGGCAAGTGACTTCATTTAAGTCAATGAAAGTACTTGCCAGTTACGCACAAGTAACCAGTAGGAGAATTTGGTTCGTGTATTAAAATTCTGAATTGCAGTTGCAGAGATAAATGTGGAGGCACAATCTTACATTTAGTAGTGGTTTTCTAAAAACTCTACCTTTGAGGAAACTCCTACATTTGCTATTACTGATTAATTTTAACAAGTATTTTTTTAAGCGTGTGAAATTTTTGATTATTAGGTTTTGTTTTTAATAGTGCAAAGTGACCTTCATAATTAAGAATTTTGCTATGAATTGTAGGACATTATTTGTTGACTCTGCCTAATTAATTCAGAAGATAAGACTAAATAAGAATTAACTTTAGATTCAAAAGTGCAGAAAAATTACTTTTTTTCAAACAAGGAAACAAGGCATAGACAGCACTAGCTGAGTTCTGGATTTGCTGCTCTGTATATAGAATCTAAAATACTCTATCTCCAGGGAAAGGAAGAAATACATTTTAAAATTAGGCAGGTAGTATTTTATACAAGATTATTTGGTCTGTCCACGTGAAAGCAAGCTCTTGTGGACTTAATTCTGTAAATCAAGCTGCACTCCATTGATCTTGCAGTCTTGAGATCTGTGAGCCTTACCAGCTTCACGCTTTGGGTTTTCTGCTGTCTTTTCATCTCTCCAGTTTTTTAAAACCTCTTAACTTATCTTCCTACTACTTGGGTTTTGTGGTAGTTTTCTGAAGTGACACTTGGCTGGTGCTAACGGTACAAATAGCTAACCTTGGTTTGAGTGGCTTTCCCTTGGGTCGGGAGGTCGTAGGACAACACATCTGGGTTATCCTTGGGCTTTAGCTTACAACTGCTGGAATTCTTTACAGGAGTAAATTATAGAACTGATTTGCTATGTTTAGCTACCTCTTCCAGCTCTGAAATCTCCCCCGTTTCATTCCTTCTAGCACAATGATTACTAGAATTTTGTATTTTGGAGACTGTTTCAAATACACATGACTGTGCCTGGAATTGAACCAGGAGATCCTGAAAGATTTATAAAAGTGAAAATTACATTCATCTGGCACTTAGCTTGTTTCCATTCCCTCCATATTTTCCACTTCACCTAACTAACTTTTGCTGTCTCCTTCAAGCTAGTTGCAGTCAGAATTGCTTTTTAGACTGAAATTCAAGACCATATAACAAATAATGTGTTATTAGTGTGGGGCCTCATGCAGCCCCATCAATTCTCATCTTCACCTCTTCAGAAGTGAGAAACAGAGGTGCTGCCAACTATCCCAAGGAGGGCAGGACTTTGGGCATTATATACAGCCAGATTAAGAAACAAAATCCTGCTTCCTGTGACTCTTGCATTTTGTTATTTTAGATGCTAAATGCTACTTATGTACATCTCAAAATTGTGCATGCCATGTCTCTGTACCATGAAGTATGCATGTTCAGATGGCATCAAGAGAGTGGGGAGATGCACTGAGTCATAAAATATGGATCTTTATCAATATATTATATTTTGCTTTCTCTTTAAAACGCTTTAAAGTCTAGAGACTTTACTTTTATGACATCCCTTTTCTCCTAGTGAGCCCATTGATTTCTTCTCTCTAGGCTTCCTTTAATGGCAATGGCTTTCTTTTCAGTCCCTTCCTTCCTTACCTGAGTTGTTTTATTGTTAAGCATTCCTCAGTTTCCTTCTGGAGAGCCCTTAATTATAATCCGTGAACCTTTAATCATTCTATAATTCCAGCAGGGTCTCTTGAGGAGATAAATCCTCTTGGTTTATGGCAAATGTTGACACCTGCATAATTTCTAGTCTCTCAGATGAATGGTGATTATTTCTCAAAAGAACAATCTCAAAGAACTTTATTGGAAAACTGTTCGTGTTATTGGCCTCTAACAAGAAGATCCAGACTGCTAATAGCTGTCAGTCTGAAATAAATACACTTGGAGTCTATCCAGAAAATAGTTTTGCCTTATTAAGCAGAATGTATGATTTTATATATATAAAGTGCTCTCTTTGTAGATGGCAAGGTGTATTCAGAAGAGTACAACCTAAAAATTAAAACTAAAGAAATTGCCTTTTCAGCCTTAGGGTAAAGCCCGTTTGCGATGTATAAACGGGAGAACTGGCAGCTTGGTCAAACATTGGAATTTAGGCCCAACAGCTAAAAATGATACTCTGTTTTTTCACCTACTTTATTGGCATTTCAATTATTTACTGGATCAAAGCAATGCCAGGCAGATAACGAAAACACGCTGCCATTGAAGATGTGGCAGAATGATCATATACTGTGCTGCTATACATAAAAATGGGGGTGGGTGGTTGGATGGGAAGGGCAAGTGTTTCCGTGCTTGGTGGTGATGCGCTGTCATAGCAAAGAGGAGCCGCGAAGCAGTAACGGAGGCGCGCAGCCCTGCAAACCGCACACGCTGAGTTAAGCTGCGAGGAAACGCCGGCTTTTTGTGCAGGTTGGTTTTCCTTCGCAGGCAGGTCGTTACTCCTGAAGTGCCTTGGAGTTCTTCAGATCAGGCAAATATTTTTCTTGTAAGAAGTTTAAACAAACAGGAAAACCCCAGAGCGTTCACCATGGAAAATCCATTCATTACGGAAACTCGGACAGGAACCCAGGGTTTTAAACCCAGGTGACAATCATGGCTGTTATTGACAAACAGGAACTATCAATTCAAGAGACAGGTTGTGTTGAAAACCAATCAAATAAATTCTGGAAAAAAACCCTTGCGTTTTTGAAACCCGAACAGCGATCGTATTCCTGTGGGGCTTTGCTGAAGCAAGAAAAGTACAGTGAATCTGACGTGTTTGACCAGTGCATTCATCTGACTGCATATTGTAAATGCTAAAGCCTGCGACTTAAATGCGTGTTTTGAATGTGTATCACTTTGTTATAATGAGGAAGTGAAATTTTTGTTCTGTACAAATGTGTGGGAAAGAATTATGGCGTATCCTGTTGTTGTTGTAATTAAAGCAAACTTGGAGGTAGAAATGCGTTATAATGTGGGGAGGGGGCAGGATTTCAGAGAATTTAGCAATAACTTTAATTTCACCTTTAACTGCAGAAGTAGTGTTTTCTAACAAAATTACTATTTTAGGTGGAGCTATAGTGTTTATGGAGGATAAAGAATGGGAAAAGCTGGATTTGTGTTTAAATACAATGTACTGAAAAAGGGATACTCTTAATATCTGAGCTGGGAGCTTGTTATCTTTCAGATTAAAGCACATCTCCTGTTTTGCTAGGGATACACAGACATTCAAGGCAGGGACAAGTTGTGCTTCTGGAGTGATATTCAAGGGATTGCATTTTACCTCTTCATAATCAAAAAAGGGAATGTTTTGGTACTATTGATTTATTTACAAGTTGGCATCCTGAGTCAGAGATTATTTTATGTTAGTACAGTAGAGAGATTTACAAATAGCCAAACGCCTTGTGCTAATAATAATTGGCATAAACGAAATGGTTATCCAAAAGATATAAACATCTGAAAACTGAGGCAAGCCTTCTTACAAATTTGGAAACAAGAATCTGAAGCTGTATTCAGGTTAATGTGTACTGTAAACATAAGAATTGAGTGTTTGAGAATAAGCTGTTGTAGACCGGTAGTTATTGTGGACATATGTTTAAGATTTGTGATGCACATATGCGGACCGTGAGGTTGAGATTAGAATTGAACTGGTTCATCTTGTAGACTGGAAGGCTAAAAGCTGAGATAACATAGATCTAAGGGTTGTGAATCTACTGTGTTATAGGACTTATAGTCCTACATAGTCTAGTCCTGGAATTGTAAAACAATTCTTGTATATCTGAATCACTATCCAAAAAGCTAAAATGTGGTGGACAGAGTATTGAATATTAGAACATCTAGCACATAAACTATTAGTATGGTTGTACAAAGTAAATAGCGTTTTTTGAAGAAAAAGTTAAATAGAGATAATAAAGGAGAAAATTTTTAGTATAAAGTGGTATATTATCATTTAGATTATCAAAATGCAATATTCAATTCAGAATCTCAACTGCTGAAAATTCAGAGAAACCCCATTGAGCTTCCACTGTTTAATGGATGCCAGTTGCATTTGGCATCCTGAGCACTTACATCTATGTGTGTTTTTCCTCTCCTTACAATGTATCACTGATTTATATTAACACCTTCACACCACTCTATGGCACAGCTCCTTTCTAACCAAACATTTGGTTACAGGTGGCCTACTGAGAAGATTAACGAAATGCAGACCTTATTAGCCACAGTGGAACTTGTAAGTTGACTGCTGAAGTTACTGCTGTTGACCACCTGCAACCAAACCTTTGACCACAGGATTTGAATGCGTTTGGTCTACAAGGATGCTTAAAGAGCGCAATTGGCTGATAAATAGGACAGCAACATCTTGAGGTACATGACCCCCACGCACGTGCCCTGGGGAAGGCCAGAAGAATAGTTGCCTGGTGACACTGCAAAAGAGAATTTAAAGGGCTTAGAGGACAAGCAGAGTCATACTGCGGTTCTCCCTTTTTTTTTCTTTTTTTTTTCTCTCCCCTCTACAAAATTTATAGGTGTAATCTGAATACAACCTTCCTGTACGAATAGCAATCTGTTGTTTAAACACTGATCCAGGTAAGAAATAGTTGCATCGTAGTGTAGATATTCTTTTTACTTCCTGGACAATACAAATCTCCTTCAAAGATGCCCGTAAGCCTGTGTGGCAATCCTTGCTCATTGGTCTTTTATACTTCTAGGTCCTGATGAAAATAGACTCAGGTAATAAATCAGTGTTCTGTTTCCTTCTTACTTTCCTTCAATTTTGGGTATTCTTAGTCTAAACTTTTTAATAAAATGGATTTGTGTGGCGCGGCTCCTCCTAGCTACATGTTTTTGCATTTAGCAGTAGCGATAGAGAACTCACCCATTCACGTAAAGACTTTTTCACAATTTGTACAGGAAAAGGAGCCCAACAGCAGATGGAGCAATGAACTATTTACATTGCTGCATTCTGACATTGCATGTGCTTTTTATTTCTTATTCTCTCCATCTCCTTTTCCCCAGGCTGTTTAGATCAATTGTCAAACATCTGCCTGGCTTAAAATAAAATAAAAACAGGTTGAGCTTTCTGTTTGGACGATTAATAGGGTTATTTCAGTCGGAGCAAAGTTGCCAGCTCTTGTAAAAATGGGAGGAGAAGGGTTACAAATTCTAACAGCCGATGATTAATAGCAGATGTATATCCAAAGGAATGGAAGATAAACTGCTCTTTGCAGGGATTTGATGGATAGGGCAGTTGCTTCGCAGTTTCCCGGGAACGCTGCGCAGGGCACCTCCGCTCGGCTCCGGTGGGTGTTTCCCATGTGAAGAATTTCCATTGATTACATGACTGGGAGCATTGATCAGTCAGTCCCAACTCCGGCTGCTTCTGCCAACCTTTTTCCGCTATAAACTGTTTGGAAAGGATTTTCCCCGTTTGTTGACATTTCTGTTATTCCTTTGTGCTGCTAATGGCTGACTTGAAACAATGTGTGTTTTGAGAGAAGATAGTCAGCCCAACAGGCACACTCTCTTTATCAATTACTCCTGCTTAATGCTGAAAGCTTCCAGCAGAGCGTATAATCCAGTGTTTTGGTCAATTACTAAATCAGTGTAATTCAAAGCAAAAGATACAAACTGTGCAGAGACTAACTGGGGAACAGATTTATTTTATTTTATTTTTTTTAGAGGGGGAAAAAAAAGGTAATTTCAGAAGTGTTGGTTGATGCTGTAACCAAAGAAGTACCAATAAGAGTAAATTAAGTGCTAGATTGCATTACAGTGCATTTATGTATAAAGGGACCCCGATTTTATATCATCAGGAAAGAATAGTGCTGGCCTACCATAGCTCTAGTGTGATTTTTGTTTGCATTTTGTGCATAGGTACCTCTACTAGGAAGGGTAGAGGGAAAAGATAAAGTAGGGAAAGAAGAGGTTGATAGTAGAATTGGTAAGGAACTTCAACTTCATAAATAATAATGTGTAACAGAAAAAATATATGGCAGAAAAATCCTCATCTACTTTCTGCAGAGGATTCTTAAAGTGTATCAGATGCTTTCTGCAGCATAATGTAGCATAAAGCAGTACACGCAAACGGGAGTTGGTTTGGGGTTTTGTACTCTTTTTCATTGGTACTGTGCTTTTTTTGTCTTGTAAAATTCAATGCTGAAAATTTTATATGTGTATATATTTTTTTTCATATTTGACAGATCTATGGTGGTTCATTTCAAAGAAATTTGGACTTATTTTTAAAGGTTCCCTGTCATCTTTTATTTCTGAAAGTGTCCTGGTATTTCTCTTTCACTTTGCATTGGGGCTTATGTGACTACGTTTCAGGACTGCTGCAGGCTTCCTCATATGAAGGCAACATCAGTTGCAGATGCCTTAAATTATCAGGAACTGTGGAGAATCAGCTAGCTAGATACTCACTTTCTGGGGGGTTGACAAGCATTTTCCTGGCTGTTAGCAACAGGGATCAAACTAACTTGCAAGTCTTTTTCTGTCCACTGAAAGTAGTTTCCTTTCTGGTTTGGTCTGGTATTGTGCTGAGTGCCACCAGCAATATTCAAAGTATCACAGCATTACATCGAAATCAGATGGGCTGAATGCTTTCAAGGCAATACAGGTCTTTGTGCAAGTCAAGCAAGTAATTGCTGAAAACATGAATGGATTGAATGCTTTTTCAAATTTAAAATGGACAAATTTGATCCATAGCAGGTAGCTATTTGGAATTCAACTTACTGTTTTTCTCCTCTCCCTCTTTTTTTCTGGTACGTGCATGAGAACTATATAGAGGAAAGCTGATTCTGCTGCTGTGTCAGTGGACCACAGAAAGATGGGCATCAGAAGGAGTATCTGCTCAGCCTCTGATTTGATTTTTGACCACAGACCTCAGCAGAAACATTTTTGTCATTGGTGCTTCATTGGGAATTGCTGCAGAAGCTCCAAGTACGTTGGCTGAATTATAACACTCCTTAACTGATGGGTGTGTTCTGATGAAGGGAAGAGAAAAGACTACATGACTGCGTGAAAGAAAATCTGTTGCATGATAAATTACACTTTTTTTTCCTTTATCACATCTGTCAAATTAAAATTTCATAAGCATTGATATTACAGTTTCTGATTTTCAGTGACTGTACAGCTAAAAGAAATGCCTTCAAGCAGAGAGAAGTTAATTGAATGAAATATTTAAACATTCTGCTTAACCTCCTGATGTTGCCAGTTAGGTTTGTGCGCTGTGCAGGTGTTCCTCCTGATGGATTGTGCTTCTGCTACCAGACAAAAGTAGATCCGGAGAGTCTAGAACTGTCAGATTCCTAAAAATTTGCTGTTAGTGAAGGAAAAGTTCTTTTCCTTAAATGTGAAAATGAAATGCAGAACAGAAGTATGTAATTTGTTTTAATTTTTGACTCCTCACAGCCTGTAGGTGATTTTGTTCAAGCATCTTCGTGTTTGAATGAAAATACTTTGTAACTAGAAGCTGAGGAAATAATGGTTGTCAGAGTTCTGACACACGTAAATATTAGTGAAATACTTTGTATAAGCTGTGGTAAACCTTCCTTGGAAATTCAGTTGGATCAAATGCTTCGTTAGCGGGAGAGTTCCTTTGTCATCCATGTAGTATCTTGCTGTTACAGAGGAACGTAACTATGTTTTTCAATGAACATTTTAAGAAATCTATCTGTGGATCACATGGACTCGTCTCTAACTCATTTCATAGGGCTAACTCTTTCTCTGAATTTCATAAGAATTTCCAAATTCTATAATTAATTTGAAATATATGTCACAATCATTCATATACTTTTAGACAATACTACAGTTCAGATGATGTTGGACATATGGGTATTTTTCCATCATATATGGAGAAGTAGTGACTAAAGATTCTGCAGTTAAATACTGCATTATTCATATGAGAAAATAATTTAATTATCTTAATGTTTTGGGCAGTCTGAGCTTAACTGACTTTGAAAGCCTTCTGAGAGCTTTCCTATAACAGGATCATCTCAGCACTTTGCTGCAGCCCCGTATCATTTAAAAGGAGCTGTGGTATCTATCGCCAGTCGTTCGGGCTCTTCGGTTTTTCCTTCTCAGCATATCCATGCCTGTACTTTGAAGTTGCGTCATGTTAACTCGAGACACTGTCTTCTGATCTTTTACGAAGAAATAATAATGAAAATATAAAGGTCTTCCTGATTCAAACTCCTCAGGCTAAACCACCTGCTAGCTGCGATTACCTGAGGGCTTCAATCACTAGTATTTTCCCATACCGCCAAACTTCAAAGGAAATATATTAAATGTTACTCTGTATTAATCATTAATTATAATATATTATAATGCAGTTTCTGGTTTCTCTTCTCTTGCTTAGAGAGGCAAGGAACTCTGCCTGGAAATTCATTTAGAAGGGTGGGATTTTTCTCTCTCTCTTCAGGGAAAAAATGCCAATGTAGCAAAGTCCAAATAAATGCTTTTATCTGGTCTTGATCAAAAATCTATCCAAAATCTGAGCTTTTCTCTTGTCTTTTTTTAGGTAATATAAACAGAGAATCATTTTTCTGTGTTTTGAGAATTTAAGCTGAATTTGTATGCTCAGTGTTCTAACCTTCCTTCAGTGTACTTAACCACACGAAACTTTTTTACTCTGCCTGTGTTCTTGACTGTCTTTTCTATTGTTTTTTGTTTCTTTTGTTTTTCCCCTCCCCGCCATTCTCCTCCCCGCTCCCTTGAGCACACATGCCTCAAATAAAGCCTCTTTATTTGCACAGTTAACGTTACTCACAAGCGCATGTTTTGAGCAGCGATGACTCCCTTGTACTTTAATTGGAGACTGCTGCCATTTCAGCTGTCTCCTTCCGTGAAGAGACTATGTGATGCTTTATATGCCTCTTAAATGAAGTAGAGTGGTTAAATCTTGCCCATTCAGCTTCAGTAAAATTTCATGCAAAAATATAGCAGTAAATCTCAGTTGCTTAATTCACGAAGGTTGAGACAACCACTAGATTTAGAAAAGGCATATTCTTTTAAATATCACTTTCAGCCTCTGAAATAGGATCAACCGAAGACATAGTTTAATCAGTACAAGTAAACATGAAATATGGTGAAAAAGGTGATAACAGTAGAGAGGGAAAGTCCAAGAAACTATCAGTGTTATCAAGTACAAACCACACTTCACAATGTTTGTGGTGTTTTTGCATTATAAGATCTCATTTCAAGACACTGAAGTAGTGAAAAGATCAGTACTACCTTAACTATAAGCAAGCCTGAATCAGATTTATTGCCTTTGTATCTCTCATTCACTTATCACCCAGAAATTGGTCCAACCGCCATATAGTCTCAGTGAATTCAAGTTTCAGAGATGATCTTTTTGCTGCTCTAGAGCTAAGATTAGCTGGTGAAATTCAACAGGAACTCTAGACTTGGAGTCTAATCTGCCTTGGCATTGAACAGCAGAAATATTTGGATAGGTGAGAAATATATATATAAAATTTGCAGAGAAGCTTATCTCAAAAATCAAAGTGAAAGCTGAAAAGACCAGACCTGAGAAGTCCACCCCCCCAGTATTCATATTCTCATTTTAATTCTTATTTTTAGGAGACTCCCTCCTCATCACCTCCAAATTTTTAATTCTTATGAAAATGAAAGCTGTTTTGATTTAATGTATATTCTTTTGATGTACAAAATTTCTCAGTAATTTTGTACATACCTTAGTCATATTTTGGAAAGTTTGACATTTTTCTTAGTCTTCTAGTTCTGAAGTAGTTTTTCTTATTTTAAATCAATTAAAAAGAAAAACTACAAAGGCATGAAGGTCTCTTTTTTTTATTTTCTTCTAACAGTGAAATATGCATGTTTTTCATTTGCTTCTAGACCTTAATACTAACTTTAAAACATTCTCTTTTAGCTCTGTTTTCTATTCATGTATTGAATCAATTTTAACTAAAAGGCTGCCCCTGTTAGAGATTTTCAGCATTGTAGTGTTCAGTTCTACTGACATCCATTATAACAGCTTTTTACAGCATGCAAGACTATTGCTATAAATAAGCATTTTTCTAATATATATATTATAGCATTTCAGGTTTCCATGTCGAGCTTTGTGCTTTCTGATACTTTGGTGCTGCTCCAAGCTTCCATTTTTTGTCATCATGAAAGAGGTTGTTATCCTCGTGCAGATGAAGAAAAGATGTATGTTTATGTGTGCATATAGTCTGGCTAATTTTCTGTAGCAGTCAGAACTTTTAGAAAATAGCTTACTTGTGCCTTACCTGTTTTAGAAGGTTGCGTTTCTTGTATTTAGGAAAAAGGCTTTGTTCATATGTTTAAGTCATCTTCTCCGGAGATGTCCATGTTGGTTCTTCCTGATGCTTCAACAGCCGCATCACCTATTAGAGATGGTTTACAACTTTACAATTTTGAACTTTTGGGATTTATCCAAAGTTGCTGAGGAGTAAGTTGGAAGCAATAGACCACAAACCTGTCAATAGTAGATCAGAGTTTTGCAGTTTCTTTCCAGTCTGGTGGTGTGCAGTAGCCTCAAAATGTTGCAACAGTGATACAGCAAGCTTGGATACTTGGACTAATGTTCACTGAGCATCATCTTGTCATATGAGCTTTTTGCCTTTAGTCTGTGACCTGACAAGCTTTTGCTTTTCCCTTTGTTTTTTTTTTCAGTGCTGAGCCTTTCTTACTTGCATGTGTTCGTTACTCTGTTCATGACAAATTGAATTAAGAAGTTTTGCTAAGGTCAGACTTCTAATGGTGTCTAAAATAATTTCAGGACCAACAGTGTGATGTCTTTCAATAATTGTTAAATATGAGTGAACTGACTAGACTAAAATAAGAATCAGGCCAGTTAAAGCTGTGTTTGAGGATAGTGATGCTTGTAATTAGAGATGCATAGGAAGTGTTTCTCTCTCTCTCTCTCTCTCTCTTTCCGCCCCCCTTTCTCTCTCTCTGCAAGAAGGCTGGAGGTGAAGAGAAAGAGAAGGCGCCTGACTAGCTGAATGCTTACTGGAAGACCAGAGCACTCCGGGCAAGGATTTTAAACATGATTCTCCCTATCTTACATGAGTGCTGTAGCCTAACTCGCTCGTGGTACCTGTTGCTCTGGGATTTCGTTTTGTTATTTTTTCCATTAGTTTACGAAACTTTATAGTGAAGTTTTCAGAATCCATTTTTCTGAAATCTCTTAGTTTTTGAGGAACCAGTGCTTTCTAAGGGGAACCAGTTTTTCTTAGAAAATCTTAATAAATCCACTATTGTGGTGGTGGAGAGGGCATGTTATTGTGATAAGTGCTCTATTAAGTGTTTCGAAGATCCGTAATTAGAAAGTACGGCTGTAACTGTATGGTAGTACTTCTGCRCTATTGTATCACCATCCTGTGGAACTCCTAACTGGGGGGGAAAAACAACATTCTTCATTCTATCAAATTTTAATTCTCATTAACCAGGTGAGAAATTACATTATGAAGTAGGTTGTGGATGTCCCATAGTCTTTACACGCAGCTCAAGGTGGAACAACATCTATTCTAGAGTAATAAGGCTCCCTATATAAATACAGAATCTGCGCATGGGGAGGGAGAGATGACTGGAAGTAGGGAGGTTTTGTGTCTGTATGAACTTGGTCTTCATTTTTCTATTTTTTTCTAATATCTCTTAGATGTCATGGGGCAATTAAAAAAAAATCAATATAATAGGTTTATCTGTAATCTTGTTTCTCAAGAGAGCAGTCTCAGTTGAGGAAGCCTTCTTAAAATGAAAGCCTCTGAGAAACAGTCCCCTTCATAGAGGGAATGACATGAGATGTAAAATGCGGGTCATGAGCACCCACAGGAGATACTGCGTGTACCATGCAGGCTACCTGAAGATGATACTTGTTGTTCTTTGCTAGGCCTTTTAATCCTGCAGTGCTTGCTTCTTTTATCTCACCAATTTCTATCTTAAGGTTTGTCACTTTTGCAAAAGCAAATTCTTTGTGTGGTACATGATATTACTTTGTGTGCAATTCTTTGCAAATCTAGTCCATTTGAATGATCTTCTTTTTGTCTATTTTGGTGTTGCTTCCTTTTCTCCTGATTTAGAGATACCCATGGTATAATGACATGGATGTTCTACCACTATAAAACTGAATATAATGTTGAAGGAAATAACATGAGAACACTGACTAGTCAGAAGTAGATGTCTATAAATTCAGAATCCACACTGGTCGTGTTCATGAAGCGGTGAAGTTTGCAGCAGTGCTGAGTGCTCGTCCATTCTTGTTGTTCAGGAGTGACCACGCGGACGGTAGAGAGATGGTATACTTCTAAATATAGAAATATAATCTAAAAACAAAAACCCCTTACCTTAACCTTTCTCAGTGTGAACTGATTCCACACTCTTCAAGGTTTTCTTCGTCCTCAATTTTGTATGTCATAGCAGTCTCTAGCGTCTTGAATGTGGTGTAATTGGCTCCCAGCTGTGAGAACAATATTGGCTCTCTTTTCTCCAGTGTTCTGTATGAGACATGGATTTTGGCAGTTACATCGTTTGAGTTTATTGGTAGGGAACCCTATAGACTATCTCTTTATTATACCATGGCTTGCTTTTTACAGTCAGTGAGAATTTCCCCTGGAAGGTTTCAAGAATCCAATGCGGATGTATGTTTCCTATTCACACAGAGGAATAAAACCCAGCATGATCCGACTTTGTCTTTGCAGTAAGTTGCATTTCCCCTGAATTTCCTGCAGTTACAGACTGAGGAGTAAGACAGAAAATGGGCACGAACAGCAGCAATACTTTTGTAATATTTCCTCATTGGTGCATAATACCTTTGTCATGGCAAGATGCTGAATGCATCCAAGTAAGGACAACCCCTTAGAAAAGATTTTAAAAGAGAAAGGGATTCTGGTGGTGTTAAATTAGTAACTAAAGGGTGTTCACCTAAATGGGTTTCTCAGGTTTTGTATTTGTTTTTATTCATATTTTAAATCACCTCTACTTAATAATTAACATGAATTTTGACTCTTGGGATATTTTTTACAGCTGCCACCAATGGCAAGAATGGCATTCCAAAAGTGGTACATGGTATTACTGTCTTTTCAGAGTGCTGTTTGTACAACGGTCTTACTTAATGGGGCAAACGGAGAGATTACTTCTAAATCAAGATCACCTTCACCAAACTGACTACTACTAAAGCTCTTCTTACAGCTTAAAACATTATCCCCTTAATGAAAATTCATGGTAACAGCAGAGAAGGGAGTGGTGGTGACGTGAAATATATACTATCAGGCACAAATATGTTTTATGAACTTGTGTCACATGAAGCCTTGGGAAATCTTGTACGCATGAATGCTTTCACAAATTATGTTTATCTTGTACGTGCACAGGACCAAATTATATTTTTTATTCTCCAGGGCATCTGAGAGTGGTTCTATCCTTGCCTTAGTCTGTGCTAAGAAATACATCAGTATATCAGTGCAGGGCTCTAGACTTTGCAAGGTCGCCTCAAATGGGCAGAGTATGAAATTTCCTGTTGCGACTTGAAAGCAGATGAATCCAGGTAGTTTCATCCCTTCAGTATAATGTGAATTTCTTACTAGTTCAGGAAAAGTAAATAAAAGGACTAGCAGAAGTGTCAAGGAAGCGATTAAAACGTTCTTCCAAGTTCTGCTGTTACAGAAAGGGAAAGAAAATCATAGTTTTGGAAGGAGGAAAGTAAGCCTAATTAGAGGTGTGTAAAACTGGCAATTCCACCTAAACATCTTTCCTGACAGAAAAAGTGTTAGAGATGAGCTCCGTGCAACGAATTGTTCAAAAACATTAAATATCTGGGTCAGTTACATGTGACTTAATTACAGTGTTATTTATTGGAGGCTTTCCAGCATGAGCAGCACCATCTTTCTCCCCTCCACACAACTCGGGAACCGGCAAAACACAGTGTCATATCGTTCTGCATATTTAGGGATGTATTTTCTAGTTCTAGAGATGCCACGCTGCCTGGAAGCAAACTTTCCTCTGAATTCACTTTTTAGAAGAGTGTTCTTTTCACTTTAGAAGAGGTATAATTCACAGTTCCTGAGTGTCAGGCTTAAGTCATTGTTTGGGGATTAATCACTTCATCAACAGAGGGGTGATCATTGTGAAATAGTGTCTGGGAACCATTTGGTACATTTTGCAAGCGTCAAAACTAGTTTTTGAGATTTTTCAGGTTAGCTGCAAGCTCTGGCATTTCAGGCAATGATAACAGAAGCAAAACCATCCGGCTGTGAGTAACTCGCCGTTTCCCAATAACCTTCCAAATAGGATCAAATAGGTTTTGCATAACTTTCACAATGACTTTGAAGAGCATTCAAATATACCTCTCATGTTGAAACACTCTTAGACTTAGGTTTCCCACACATCAGCCAGTAGTGCCAGCAGTCCTCTGCAGGGCATTCCCAGACTGATGTGTGAGAATTTGGTGGTTGAACCACTCCTGTTTCTTCGGTGCGGCTGCCAAACCAGTTGTTTTAGCTATCAGCTTTCTCTTTTAATCTTTGCTGTCTTGGTTATTCACAGGTACTAAAGAATGAATGTTATTAACTCAGATGATGACAGAAGTACTGCATGCAAACTTGTTTAAACGGGGTATGTAATTTGAAATTTATAAGGGGAATCTTCAAGTGGAAGCAAGCAAGTTCTCCACCAGTAGTTTTATGGGTCCTGTTAGCTTTTCAATCCATATTTGAAAATAAAACTTTTATAGTTTCTTTTAAATCCTGTGTTAGAGACTTTTCTGAATTAATACAAATATTTTTACATTTAATTTATTACAAACGGGGAGATGAGACTTTCGGGGACTACCAAATCCATGGAATCTCTTTTGGCACAATTGTATGGAGCAATGCAACACATGATCAGTCTAGGAGGATCTGCCGAATATGTACTCTGCATGCCTCCATGTATCATAGACCACAAAACACTCCTAAATATAAAGATGAGACCTATAGTAGAAGACTAAATGCCACAACTATAATGTGCCGTAGGAAAAGAGCAAGAGAAATGAAAGCCATGGCTGTTGCTCTTGTTATTTGCAATACAGTAGAAGAAAATTATTACATAATTTTTAAGTAGTTGCTAGGATTGGACTGTGAAGAGGAAGGACAAAACAAAAATGGCAACGGTCCCTGCCACTTTTGAGACGGGAAGATGCTTCTTCCCTATGGTACTGACCACATCAATATATCTCAAAGTCTAACTCTTAATGAGCAATCCCTAGGACTCCCTGCAGCTGTGGGAAAGCTTCTCAGCAAGTTCTGCAGGGCTTAATTTTCCATGCAGGGCTGTTCATGTTTTTAGTTTGGAGGGGGAAAAAAAAAAAGCTACTGATTAGAGATTTTAGAGAAAAAAGGCTGCTGATGGACATGCATTGAGGAGAGGTGGTCAGAGCAAGAACTATCAACCCTCATTTGGAAGAGGGTTTCAGTGCATGTTAGATGGTGAAGGAAACTGCCATTCCTTGGAATGTTATTTAAGGGCTTTATGTTCCTCTTAACACATATCATTCTGTCTTTTTTTCCACTTTAGAGAGGATGATGTTAGGGGAGTATATTGTCTCCCTCTATGTAAAGTGATGTAGTAGATGTAGTCCTATAGACTAGATGCCTTGCCTTCAAGAGGTGAATGAAGGTTTTGGTTTTTTTTTAGGAGTTGAGTATGGTAAGGAAGAGGGAAGATCTTGCTTATAACTAGAAGGCTTCCTCAACTAGCTTGTTCTAATCAAAATTATGAATCAGCTTTGGCTTATAGTTAGCAATTGTCTTTGTCATTGTCAGGTAAAACCACAGATCTAGACACTCAAGTCTAAGGGTACTAAAGCTAAAAATATTTGAAACTTCCTTTGTGGGTTTGATAATGCTGTGCTTACAGTCAGTCTTGCCTGTAAACTATATAATTAACTTTGTGTGTGATCAGCTTTCTTTAATGTTCTTTAAAATCACTGTAAATTCACAGATGTTGGACTAGTAATCACAAAACTAATGGAGAAGTGTAGTTACTGTAAGTATTTTAGCTGGTATTTTCTTTAAATGTGGCAATATATCTTTGAAATGTTAGGAGTCTGCTTTGCAGTCTGTTTTTCTCAGGTATTAAATGGAAAACTTGTTCTTCAAAAATGAGTATTGATGAATAGTAGTAGTGAGGAAAAAAAAAGTTAAGGCTACAGTTGTTCAGCTCTTGAAGAAACAATTACTACAGTTTTAAACTAAGCATGAAACTAAGTTTTGGGGCAATTTAAAAATAATTAATCTCAAATAAATACATAGTTGCAGCATAATCTATGCAAATCTATGTAAATAGGTAGTTTTGGTGAATTAGAATGTAATATGACTGAATGGACTGTTCAAGATTTCATTAACTAAAAAGACTAAAGACCTTGTTTACCAAGAGAAATATCCTTTACTCTGTATCAGTTGCTGTAGGTTGTTAGTTTGGTCCAAAATGATCGGCTTCTCATTAATCATAATAATTGGAGATGGATTTAGTGAGCATTAGTGCAGTTCTCAACCTGGCTAATAGTTGGGCAGTCCAATATTTATTAATATAAATGAAGTAAGTTGGAGAAAGGACTTTACCAAAAGGAGGCAGAAGCTTCAGGAACTTTACTGGATCCTCCCAAATTTGCATTAATTTAACAAAGATATGTTGTTCTTCAGTAGTTTGCTTGCTTTGTTTTGCTTCATTCTGCTCTTTTCCATCCCCCCCACTAATAGTGATGGAGTTCAGCACAGGTAAGTAGCCTAGAGAAGAATGTGTGTAATGGACTCTAACCATGTTTAAATTTATTTAATGTGCATAGACTTTGATAGTTGGGGAGAAGGGAATAGAGAACTTATCAGACAGAGGTAGTTATACGTTTTTATTTTGTACATGTTCTCAGCAGTAGGTTCATGTCCTTCATTAATCTGGAGGCTTTGGGCCAGCACATCCAAGATTTCATGTGTACGGAGGAGTCCCATCCCTATGTGGTGCAACAGTTTACCTACGAGTATTGCAGCGCAGAGGTCTACGTAAGAAATATCGTATACAGTGATGTCTCCTTGCTTCTTTTTACAAGTGGGGGAGTGAATTTTCAGTCTGCTAAAGATGTGGAAACTACATGTGTCTCTAGCTTTACTTCAGAGAAGGAGGTGTGAAATGAAATGGTGTAGAGGAGACAGGTTTTTCCCCAGCTTTCAATTTTCCATACCTTTCCTTTCCTGAAGCCAGTAGCCTTTGGGAGTCTGTTTTCCCACTCTCTGCTTCACACGGCCGATTAATACTTGGATGTAACAAAATGCTTGATGGTATGGACTTCTGGTGGCCTCTCCCTGGGGTTTCTGCACAGAGGCTGTGGGTCTTTCTGTGCTCATGTGTATGCGTAGTGGAATATTTCCATGGGCTTTCTGGACTTGCTTGATGAACCACCTTGTTTTTGAGGTTTGTGTAGTTAGGGGAAAGCCTCAGATTTCCTTGGGATTTGAATCAATTTCTCATTATTAACCTAATGTTTTGAAGCTTCCTGAAATGCCAGATTCTTCTGATGGCCTGCTTGAGCCTTGTGGCTCAAGTTTTGGCTTTTGCTTTTCCAAAACTGCCTTTTAAAAATTTGCAGTAAAACAGTATATTTCACAAGATTAGAAAACTCTTCATCTCTGAAAAGTAATTTTGGGATCAACACTTTTTTAAATTAAAAATCTCCTCGTGCACTTAGCTTGAAAAAATATGCGTGTGTGTTCATATCCCTTTCTTATTTCCTCCACCAAAAAAACCCCCAGTAATCAAACTGATCCAGAAATCCTCAAGAGCAATCAGCTCTTTCTTCCTCAGTTTTTTTTTCCCCTTTAAAAACACAGACACACACCTGAAATGGAAGGCTTGTTTCTTTGAACAGTCTTCTTCCTGACCTCTTTTTACCCTTTTTATAATGGGTATGCATGCTTAGCTCTGTGTTGAAAATCATAATGCAAATGTAAATATTATTAGAAAACTTTAGAGATTATTTTGGAAAAAAAAGGTGCAAGGAGGGCAGCAACTGCAGCATTCATATATTTTGAATAGCAGTTCCTTCTAATGCAAAATAGACGACAGCTACAAAGATGATGATTTCCTACCCAATCCTGGCCTCTGGTTGTAAATCACCTGACAAAAATACCATTAAGAAGTAGGTGTGTGACATGTGCTCGTCAGTCATTCCTGTTATTCTGCAGCAGCTTTGCAGCAAGCAAGTTTTGAAATAAGACCGACTTTCCAGTGGATGCTCCTTTGGGTAGGTGGTTTCAACTTTGCCTCCCTTGATTTGAATAGGACAGGCCTGTTTGCAGTTGTAAATTCTTCTGGAGCATGTCTTCACATGCAACTTTTTCATACCTTTTTGGACAGTCTTAAAAGAAATATATACCTGTAGTTGACCTACTTAATCCATGCAGTTATTCAGCTTTGGCAGGGTGTATGCACATCTTGTTCTTGTTTCCATTTTTTTTTTTTCTCCCCAGTTTGGCAATAATTTCATTACTTGTTATAAATACCATATGTTTGGTAAGGGAATTTGAGTTTAGTATTTCTGTTATTGTCATTACTGGCCAGAAGGGTGGAGGCAGAAATCAAACTATTGTCTTGCAAAGTCAAAGCTAATTCACTGCTTTCTCATAAGTCCTGGTGGATTAATCTGGGTCTTTTTATATAGCAGTGAGTAAAGGAAGCTGAGTCCCGCTGAAAGCGAGTGAAACATCGGTGGTGGTTCTAGTCACAAATGCACCCATGTCTCGCAAAAGGAAGTGTGGTGCTGCAGCATCTCTGTGGATCTAGTAAGAGGCTGTCGAGATCCAACGGGTATCTTGTGCCTAACTGCTACCTTTTGTGCGATGCCAATTTTCCTCACTCATTTCTTTTTTCCTGGCTGTAAAGTAACAATATTCTTTAAAGCTCCAGAGTTTGCCATCTATGGAAACTGCATGTTTCAATAAACTAAACTGTATCTGTGTAGTTTTTATTGATCTAAGGCTCATTCCTGCAAGATATTGTATGCTCTATGATCCAGCAAAACATATTAACATGTTCAACTAGAGCCATGTAGGTAGTTTTGCTGAAGACACTCGGTCACTTACTCTTTGCTGTGTAGTTTAGTACTAGTATTCTTAACGTATTGTATGATCTATACCATATATGATACAGTTAAAAAAAAAACAGCAAATTTCCTTAACTGCTAAATATCAGATGCAAGCAGATTAGCCAAGCCAGAAGTGACCTTGTATGTATTTGTTTAATGATCATGTCACCAAGTATAAGGTTTTTTTTGAGAGAGAGAACTTACTTTTTTCAGTTGTGGTTTAGATACTTAATAGCGTGTGAAAGAACAGGGTGGTACTTATTGCTGAAGATATACGAGTTACTGCGTGTCTTTGTACAGCGCTGAGAACACTGAGATTATTTTATAGACAAAATGCAGTACCAAAGTTTTGGGTTTTTTAAGCACAGATACAGTAAATTTTTGGCAATATTAACATGTGCAGAGAGCAGTGCACCGGAATATAATAGCTAACTTATTAGTTATGCAAATTGCTATATAAAGTAGCAATCTAGTTGTTATCTAGTGATTTGGTTGTAGCATTTCTGACCCTGACATTTTGCTTCACATTTTTCTTGTAAATGTTGCTTTTGTAAAGAGTCCCTGTAATGTATTCTTGCCTCTGTTCTCAAAAGTGTTGCTTTGCCCCTTGGCTATCACAGGGAAACAGCTGTGATTTAAGACATCAACTTTGCTATTAACATCAAGTGGCTGCATAACAGCTATGAATCATTTTTTATGAATGTGCCCTGACTAAATCACAGTACTCATTAGGTGTAGATGGATGGATATCGGAGAGTGATATAGGTAATACTGTCTTCCGAGATAATGAAAAAGTTTTCACCTTCGCTTTTCTTTTTATGCTGGCCCTGGAAATGGTTATTTTCTCATACAAGTGCCTGGAAACACAGCTGAAAGTGGGTCTTAGAAATACCTGAAACGGTTTTGTCTATCGTTTTAAATCCAGTCGTCCTCTCAAAAATAATTTATATGAATGAATGGTAATTGTTCGCAGTTCAGTATCAGTATTTTATTGGACAAGGGCAAATGAAATTTTCTCGGGTTGGAAGCTGTCTTGTGTCTGGAAACTGTTTGTTACTCAGGCTCTCTTTACGAGGCGTGGAGGTTGGCTGTAGCGAATTGTGCAGGAATTACAGAAAACGGGCAACTTTCCATTTTCTTAATTAGATGATAAGCTTCTTACCTTTTTTCCTGTTCAGACCATGGACAAAAGCATCCCCTAGGCTGTGGCAAGTTGTTTTCACATATCAGCAGCTATTAAGACAGGCCAGTGAGAACTTCTCTTAAAATTTTACTGTAATTAAAAAAGAAAAAAAAATCCAGTATGCTAGTTTTTTGGTATTGATTCTGCAGTGTTGACAGAGATTAAATTGTTGTGTTAGCACAGATAATCTGAGTGCTTTGTAAAGAGTAATGAAAAGGGGAAAAAAAAAAAAAAGGAGGAGCTATTGGAAATTGCTCTTCTGAGTAGAATTTATATAGACCTAAAGAGTCTATGTGTATTCAGTCTTCACATCCCAAATTTCTGTTTTACCAAAACAGCCACTTAAATATCACGCCTTCCTTCTACACACTGCATGGAGGAGCATTTAATCTTTTCTGAGTTATTGCTCTTTCTTCTAGGGAACATATTTTATCCTTCTGCAGGAGAACCCAAAGATACAAGCAGATTGCATCTTGGCCAAGCTGTATCTGTTGTTATCCCCCAAATGAGCTAGGTTATATCAGCTCTTTTAGGTGATTTTCCTCTCTAATCAGATTTTTCATAGTTGCTCTCCAAATACTAATTTGTCTGATAAAGTTTTTAATTTATTCTCTGCACAGAATGCTTATTTAAAAAAATCAGTCTGAACATTAAGTGCCTCGAGATACCACCTCATTAGAAGCACGTATTCAGATTGATTGGGCTGATACTGATGGCATGATGATAATAATTGCATTAAAGTAATGCCTTAGGATCCTAGCCATGAACGAGGTTCTCATTGTTGTAGGTACAGAAATAAAATCAGTTCCAGGCCTGGGAACACTTAAATGCAGGAGTAAAATGAGGAACAATGATAGCTTGAATACAGCATTTTTTGTTCGCTTGTTTTTAATAGCTGTTTGGGTCCTAACCAGACACACTAAATTCCATTATTAAACACCTTCAAAAGAAGCAAAATATCTGTAAAGAAGATGAAACGTTCAAAATAAATAATTTAAGCTGAGCACTTATATGAAACGCTGTCACGCAAGAGTATGGCAAGTTCTGCCCTCCAGTCTGCGGTAAGCAGTTAATAAAGAAATGGAATAATGACTGATGCGGGTTTCAGCCGCAGTAATGCGCACAGTGCTGGTAATAAGCAGGGAGCACATAAGCCTGTTTGAAGGATGAACTGAGGTTTATACCAAGCTATTGCTTTTACAGTCAAGCAGATGTCAGCAGGCTTGCTTTACAGGATATTATGATATATGAAACTGGGGCTTTTGAGTAGTAAAAATTACTCCTGTCAATTCATCTTTGTGTATGGCACTTTGATATATCATTCATAGCTTAATTATATTGTCATAGTTGAGAGATTAAAACAAAAGCCAGGTTGACTCTTGCTTAAACCTCTCTCTAAAATAATGCCGATAGGTGAAGGGGGAAGAAATCCATAAGATCTATCTAAAATTCCATTATAATGTATTGTGCCATCAGTAATAGGTTCCTTCCATGATGCAGTTTCGCATACTGCCAATAAGGAGATATTCATCAGGCCCTCACTATGTAGGAGCACAAACCGCTAATATCAAACATAGGGAAAAAATGGGGGGAATTGTGTCCTTTGTATAAGCCCTGAAGTGGTTGGGGTTTGGGTTGTGCCACAACCACCTGGAATTCGGGCCTAAACGAGCGCCAGCAACTGAACGGAGAAACCAATAACACCGGTGCAGCTTCCCAGGCGGGCGGTAGGGAAGTGTTTGATAACCTCACCCCGGTGGTCCTTGGTGTCGTCTCCCCGGCGGTGGGGACGACCGCCTGTCTGCCGGGAGGGCAGTGCTGGGGGCTGGGAGACGGGGCCTGCGCGGCTGCCCTCGGAGGGGCTCCCGTGCCCGCGCTGGCGTTGGGAAGATTTTGGGGGGGGGGGGGGTATTGACTTGGTCTCAAGTTGTTAGCGAGGAGATGCATGTTTGTCTATTAAATGGAGAGTTAAAAACGACCAAACAAACTCTCTAATCAAAATAAATGGCAGTATGCCATTTAGGCATGCGGGTTTGAGAGCTTATTAATTAACTCCATTGACTAAAGCAAAACCAGGCAGAAACCAGAGGAGAATTGCTGCCTTCTCCGAAGCTCTGCCAGGCTTCCTGCTCGGGCATTTGTCTGCACGCAGTGAGCTGCTCTCGGAGGAAGCTCTTGGCTGAAGCGAGCCGCGCGCCAGAATTGGTACCTAATAGACATCTCTACGTGGCGTTTGGACAATCTGTTCACTTAATTTCACAATGTTGAATTTTTTCATTTTGTATTTGGCATGTCGCTCCCGTAACTCACGTTTCTGGGTGATACTGTGATGCACATACAAATTAAATAATAATGGTATGCCCAGCTGCTACAAAAAATACAATTTAAATACCAGACAAATGAAATATAAGATAAAGCTGTTGATACAGGCTATTGTCTTTACCTGTTGCACGTGTTTTATATACGCTGATTCAAATGATGGGCTAAGGCGTGCGTGTTCCCTTTATTTAACAGCCTTTTGCTGCAGCTGTGACTCGGGGCACTGGATGCCTTTCAGAACGGCAGCGTTGAAGCGGGAGAAGGGCTGGTGGCTTGGACTCTGGGAGGCTGGGGGGAAGGTGTTGCGTGGGCCGGGGATGAAGCCGATGTTGCGTGCTTGCCTCCCTCTTGTTGGAAATAAGGCGTGCGATTTTTCGCTGTTGGCCACCCCCGCTGCAGCCAGCTGAGGTTCTCCGAAAGTCAGGTATTCAGACACCCGCAGAAATCGGCAAACTACTGGATGTTGAGACAAAAATCTTGTTAAAATAATATGCTTAATAGTGGCCACTGGAGATTTTTTTCCTATGGAAAGTGGCCACTTAAACACTGGAATTGTTTCTGCGGATGCAAATGCAGCTGTGGCACATGCTGACTGTACGCTTTACAATATATGCAAGCCAGTCGATTACTGAAATACTAGTAAAAGCTCGGGCATACGGTCTTTTTTCCTTGCTTTACCTATAAAAGATTAGAACATCTGGCATTAACTTCTGATCTGACTGGATCTTCCAACTGGACCAATGTAGTGTCTCTGCCCTTCTTTGCTGGATTTTAGTTTAATAAAGTTGTTATTGCTTCTTTCAAGAATTAAAAAAATCTGTTTTAAAAAAAAAACAAACAAACCCTACATGCTTCCAAGATAACTGAATGCAGTGAAAGGGTTTGGAATCTAACTTTTTCAAGTATTTGCTTTGTTAAAACAAATTCTTTCCATATGGGTAAAGTAATTGTACAATTTAGGCTTTTACCTTTTTACCCATTCTATAGTTTTGGAAGAGCAATTTATTTGGTATGCTATAAGTTTTTAAGGGCACTGTAATGAACTGGTAGATTGCTACAAGTTATGGTGTGCACAGCACACACGTAGGTGAGAATATTTTAGGAAATCTGACTGTTTGCTATGTCAGATAAACATAATAAATCCATTTACCAAAATGAAACCAGGAGAAGAAGATGCTTTCATCTGAGACCTCTGTATCTGGTTTGGAGTCTATTTAAAATTGCAACTGTCTAGGAAAATGCATCGTTGTCCCTTGCTGAATCCGCAGTTTGAATGGAGGTAGACATGTGGATTGGTGCTCATTATAGGAGTCAAGGACCTGACCCTGCATAGAAATCTCTTCCTTATTTAGAAGTAATTTGCTGCCCCAAAAGCATCTTGTAAAGTCTGTATTTGGAATGTGTTTGATTGTTGTGATTTGGGTGCATTAAAATAGGATTTAAAATTTTTTCCATTGCAATTAGAGACTTGCAGAGAATAGCTGGTTTTTTTGTAGAGCTTTTCACATCTGCCCTTATTTGACTATTTTAACTGTCTAGTGGTGTATCTGTGTGCTCCGGATAAGATTCCTTTGTCTTTTCTGTAATAAACTTAAGTAGGACACTACTGAATAATACTGTTAATGTGAACTTGGCTTGACCTAACGATATTAATACCTATCGGGTGAGTTTTTGTCCCTCTGATTGAGATGTAATAAAATCAGTAAATGTTGTTTTTTTGCTGCATGAGTAATTTGCTTTAAAAAAAGGAAGAGGTGGAGTCCAGTGATGTGTACTGATGGTTGGCATAGTAATATTTGTGTTCCTCTAGAAAAGCATTCACCGGGCAGAAGACCAGAAGCAACAGCTTACCTACTATTAATCTCTATGTGGAGTCGGTATTCTGGTTGTGGAGGGATTTGCTAATAGAGTGGTTCGCCTGACTAACCAATGTTTTCTGAAGAAAAAATAAACAGATTTGTTCATCTATAGCAGGTTGTTGAGATTTTTTTCCTTTCTCTCTCTGTATATATCTATTATGTTTTGTGTGTAGTAAGTCCTATATTCAGTGTGGCGTTACATTGTAAAATGCATTTCATTGTAACTTCTTGTTTTAGAATTTTTATTCTGGATACCTCCTGCTATATATATCATTAAGGTGACAGGTAATATAAAGCACTGATTAATCATGGATTCCATATAGCTTCCACACTATCTGAGGCACCGTACCTTCAGAATACATGTATACAGAAAGCACATTTTTACATAATGCAGTCACGTTAACAGTGGTCAAAATAAACCAGTGCTGTGTTCCTGAGGTATGGCTATCAGTTTATAGTACTTTGTTATTTGATGATTTTTGACAACAACATGACACAGAATTAATGATGGTGATAACTCTTTTATGGGGGGGGGAATTGGACTGTAGTTAGTACAAAACTGTTTTTACATTTGCTATACTAGTCTGGTTTCACAAAAACAATGATTTAATATATAGTTGACCTCTGTTACAGCTGTTTGGCTCATGCTGCAGAAATGTGCTGTAATCTTGTTTGCAGGTGATACCACCTATGGAAATGTCTATTGTTTTGTAGGGAAGAAAATGAAGAAGCACTTCTGTGCTCTTTATTACTTGTTCTCCGATGGGGTTGGCCCTCTCTTTTAGTCATTCCCTTCACAAGGCTTTATGGTATCTTGTCCTGAGAAGCAATGAGTCCTAATTTGCACTTAGGACTCAGTATCATCTATCCAGAAGGCTAAAATCTCAGCTTTCTGTAAGGCATTGGAGGAAATAGGGTTTGAAGAGGTAGGGACTATCACATCTGAAACTTGAGCAAGAGGAAAACCACGCTATTCTAGGCTTCTAATTTCATACTGTACAAAGCTTTATAATGCTGCTGTTTTCTCCTCGCAGAAGCTTGGGAGCTATGACTACATCTGGCCTCACCCAATAGTAGGATTAATATATGTTGTCAGATGTTTCTAGCTCTTTTTCCAGTGTTATATCTGATCAGCATGAAAAAAGGCAAATATTTGTTTGTGGTTTGTTTTGTTTTGTTTTAAGGGGCCAACTAGTATTTTAAGCATGTAGCTGATGATCTACACCCTGTAACTTAATTGCTCTCAACTTCACTTAAATAACTCCACTTGGAGTTGCAACTCCAAATACACGCTTACGTGAGAAAGCCCCACGGACAGCGTTTCTGCAAGAAAGAGGGGTTCTTCCAGGTACATTGACTTCAGTATTTTGCCCTTTTTCTTTTTTCCTCCTCGTGGTGTTCCCTGGTGACGGCTCGTGTGGTCTGCTCTCCCGGAGCACGGCTGACGCCAGCCTGCCGGCCGACTCCGGCAGCCTGCTTGGGGCTCCCTGGGGAGGCAGGAGCCGTCGCCGCTCGAAGGCTCGGGAGCTCTGGGGCCGGCGGGGCGTTTTGAGTTCGGATATTGCATTAGCTGCAGCTGGAGGAAGTCTGAGACTGCTTTGTCCCCAAAGGGCTGGTCTGGTCTATCCGATTATTCCTCTCCTGCCACGCTGGCTTTTCCGCATGCAGCTCGTTCTGAGCGTGAAAATCATCTCAAAATGTCTTCATATATTGAGGTTAATAGTTAAATTCCATTTCTGTTCTGGTACTGTGTATGGGTAGACTTTGGAGATTTTTTGTTTTGCTTGGTTGTTTTGCATTTCACTGTTTAGCTGTAAATAATCACGCTTATTTATATTTTGAAAATCTTGCTTGATTTTCAAAAACCTCTTCCTGGTTCCAAATAGTACTGCTGGAATATCTCTGGTGGTAGGAGCTGCCTTCTCCGTGGCCCTGTAGTTTTCCTTTTTAGCTAACTGTAAGATAGAGAACTTAAGGAATAAGCATTACGTCTTGGTTGAAGATTAGAAAAATGAGTATTAATCATTAATCAGTTTAGAAAAGAACACAAGCTGTTAGCACGTTTAGTTTATTTGTTCTTAACTAAGTTGGCTCGCATGTTATTTTATAAGCAATGTATGTGATTTTTTTGATGAATTCAGATTATAAACTCTGTATTACAGTACATGATTTCAGTAGAAAATTTTAGGACCGGACCAGACCAGAGGACAAGCTGTTGGAACATTAAATATTTCTGTGGAGATATTGCTGGTTCTTGACTTGCTGGTGTACTTAATAGGGACTCTGAGCTCATTCCTGAATTTCCCTGTAAGCTTTTCTTTGAACAAATATTCCATCCTCATTTGCCTATCTGTTAGAGGGGAAATGCAAGTAATAATAACTTTCTCTCACAGCAAACCTGATATTTAGCAATATTTTCAGATATTGAGAAGAAAAATAGATTTTGTTGTCTGACTACGCTTGTAAATTACTGCGCTTTTAAATTACTGCAAAATTACTACAGTAAATTACTGCACTGTAAAATACTACTTCTTAGTGGTTTGGGAGAATTTTTTATGTACATGCCTCACTTAAAGGATACTGTAACATTAATCAGATTTATTTGAAAGGTATTATTAGATTTTGTGTACTCTGTACTGAATAGTGGCATATCTTTAGCAATGATTACTCATAAATCCTGCAATTATTCAAAGAATAACCTCATGATTAGTAGCATCGACTGCATTACCCTCTGTTATTACAACAGTATGGAAGCATTTTCATAATAACAAGGGATTTAATTGCTATGAAGATTTATTTGCAGAATACTAAACACACTGGTAAGCAAGGCATTTGAATTGTACGTTACAAGCACCCAGAGTATTATCAGCTAATTGGGTACTGGAAGGGCATATGTAATGTTAGCTAAGGCTGTTCAACTTTCCAACACGGTTGTTTTTCAGTATTAAAGTGGTTTGAGCGCTGACGATTACGTGACTTTTAAGTGTGTTTTATCTTCTTTTGTGAACGGTTTCTAAAGCATAGTTTAAGCAGTTCTCAAGGAACAGTGCATGATGAAGTTTTGCAATGAAGCTACTGATATATATCTGGAAACTTCTGCAGAAGTGTTTACGCGAGTAATAAATATTACAAATATTTAATCTGTTTCCAAGAAAACCTGGTCTTTAAACTAACAGCAGCTGTATTTTCATAGGTGTGGTGGGAAAGTATGACTGTGGGTTGATCTGTCCAGGTAAAGGAGATGCCTTAGCAAGAGTCTGATGCTCTAGGGAGGTCTGGGTTATTAACTTGTCAGTTTTAAATCCCATCTGTAATGTACTAATCAAAGGCTTCTGACAGCTTTATTGTTACTCTTAAACCTTTACAGAAGGAGGATTCTCTCCCAAATCCTGCCTATTTAGCACACATCTATCTGTTAATTATGCCTTGTGATATGTTTTGCTAGTTTTTTTCCTTCCTTCCAGGCCAGTGTCATCTCTAGACTTCTTTTGCTTCAACTCTTTCTATTACATTTTAGCCGCTTTCCTTTCAGTTTCTCAATTTTTATTGAATTTCTTGGCAGAAATGCTAGCTCAGACAAATATGTCATCTTTTATTCAAACCTTTGATGGTTTATGACCAGTCAGCTATCAAAAACATTATCTGCTGGTGTGCTGCTGAAGGTAGCCTATCTAGAAGGAGAGTTTATTTTTTTAATGAAGCAAGCATTTTATCATCTAAGAGCAATGTTGAAAGTAGGTAAAAATATATTATTAATGCTTCATAGAGAAGTAAAACTGTTGTTGGGCAGGACAGCGTGGACTGTAATTTCATGAGTAAATGCCTTTTCCTTTGTAAATGGTATGGCGAGGGATCGAGTCGACTCCCCTAGCCCCGGAAAGCACGTGGCAGCATTTAGTGTTTGCTCCTTGCCCGTACTGGAGTGCCGAAGGGACAGGCCTGGTGTCTCATGCGTAGAGGTCCTGGTTGAACATGCTGGTTTGGGAGATGTTCTTCTCTCCTTCCCACTCAGCACCCGATTGGATGGAGCCAATTAAAATCGCAGCCGATTGAGGATCCAGACACGGCGAGGGAGTTGCAATGTTTTCCGGGCTGCACAAAGCAAACGTAGCTGGGCCTGGTGCAGAGGGGTCCTGGGAGCAAGAAAAGTCCCCGAAGGCTGTAAATGTCCAAAAAGCTGCCACGTTGCTTCCCAGCTGGTAGCCGGGGGAGAAACGCAGTGGTAGGTTTTCTCCACGTGTGCTTCTTGCAGAGCTTGTGTGATGGTCATGTCTCAACGCCTGTGGCAGTCCCTGAACCTCGTTTTCTTGTGACAACCCCAAAGCTAACTCTGTGCGCTTACTCCACATCGAGTAGCTACATTAAAATAACAACCAATTTTATCCTCCGGTATGCTATTGTACCAGCGCAACATAGTAATCTTGAAATGCATTACTGAGTTGACTTGTCACGTGTGACATTGGTGGGGTTTCTATTTGATTCTTCGTTATTTGAAAGCAACTTAAGGAATCTTTTAATTCTCCCAGCCTCAGCACTAGTCTTTACCTGTTGGTTGGAGCAGTATGCACCCAGTGCTTATGTGGGGATGCATTTCATGACTACAGCTGAAGGTAAATGAAGGGCAAAGTATTGTGTTGCGAAATGATGTTACTGGTAGACTTCACTGAGAAAATATCTTGCAAATTTAACATTTTTATGCTTCTCCAGCAATTGGTGTGCCAGCCTTTCCGGGGCATTGTGATACCATTTGCATCTCTAACATCTATAATTAATATGTGAGTGCAGCATCATTTTAAAGATAGAAGATGATGAATCACAATGAGGAATTTTATTTCTGTTGTGTATAGTACCCTTCAGCCACATTATTCTTAGATCCCAGATGTTTTATAACTTTTTGATAATAGCACAGGGTGTTTTATTCTTGGAATTAATTAGAGTTACATCTTTATAAAGTAGGAATGCATTCTTTCCTTCCTTAAATAAGTTAAAAACAAGATATTTGGCAGTTTATGATTCTGCCGTAGATACTTTAAAACCAAACGTGCACACAAAACATTAATGAGCTGTATAGAGGGGAAACTCAAAATTATGTTCTGTGTTGCAGGTGTGGTCTGGGACGCACAGACATAGAAGGGAGAAGCACCACCCTCAAAGCTGAGCATATAGCTAGAAAGTAAGCTTGAGTCGAAGAACAATATGGTTTTACTATTTTGAAGAAGCTATTAACTGGTAGTACATGAGAGAGTTTTAAAATAAATTGATTTGCTTACTAACAATGTTTTCTCGCTTGAATAAGAGTTTAATCATATTGGCGGGAAACAGAATTGATGAACCTTTAACATCACATGGTAGCGAAAGGGTGATTAGAATCCATTAGCCTACAGTTTGGAAGACAGAAATTTAGATTAAGCACAACTGAAACATCAATTTAATCTAATTCTGTTGAAGTCATGGGGATAATCTGCTGCAGCAATAGTCATCTTATTCCTCATTTGCAATTATCAGAAGAGTACAATAATTTCAGTACAATTCTAGTGTAAAAGTCATCAACATACTTTTTTCTTCTCTGCACCTGATGCAAATGTGCAATCTCAGTTGCAAAATGTCCTCCTCCTCCTGTCACGTAGCTTTTTTTCTGCCACTGCCTGTCAACAAAAAAATCTAGATTTAGCTTTCTAATGCCAAGGAAGTGAGATCCTCGGCAGTCAGAAGCCTGCTTAGAACAATTTTGCCAAAAAAAGTGTGTTTTTGTCCAGCTGGTTTACAGGTTTGAGCAATAGAGATAGATCACCTTTTTCTTTGAGCATTTTCTGCATTTCTTTCAGGAAATGTGGAAAAGCTCAAATCGTGTATGTACTTTTTCACCTTCTGCCAAGTTTCTGGTCTGGATGTTCATATCTCTTCTCTGGCAGATTTAAAGTAGAGATACGACCTTACATTGTCTTTTCCCTTTTGAACTGATTTCCCTGCACCATGGCTAAAGGCAAGATCACCGGGGAAGTCTCTCTGTCTCTTTTGTTGACACTGTTCTGTGTTGTATAAATACTTCAGTATTCATTGCACTGTTGAGAGAAAATGTGTTTTTGTGATAGAGACTTGCCCATTGAAACAGGCACTTATTTGATAGGAAAGGCCCTCTTATTTATTAAATAACTTATTCCTGATTCACTAGAAGAATGTTTCTGGCTGCCAGAAACAATAATAAATCAATTAGTTCGGTCACTGAATTAAATATCTGTTACTGCCCACTTCACTGTGCAACCCCGGAGCAGGTGCTGCTGACCCACGGATTCTGACACGGTCCTTCCCAAACCTCTGCCAAGGGGTCTGTTGGACCTGGAGTTTAAGCCCTTCTACTACAGTTTAAAGTGACCTTTTTCAGCAGGAGTCCCAAGAGACAGCATCCAGTAAAGCTTATGGAACTTAATTTGCATCTCCTACTACCAGCAAGATCAAATCTTGCTTAATGTACAGGTAAATCTTTGTACTTAACGCGCCTCTCCCATCGTTTGGGCAGAACGGGGAGTCGTGCCGCTTGGTTAGGCAGGCCGCCCTGCCTGCGATAAACCACTTGGCAATAAACCACTGCCATTAGGCCAGGTCCACTGAGGTAGCCAGGTTTTTCACTTCTAGCTCCCACGTCCCAGCAGCTACTCTGCAGAGAATCGCCTACATACGTTTGCGTGGATCTGGACTAAGCTTCCTGCAGTCCTTAGAGCAAGTGCACTTTTGCTGGGAGAAGGAGCCTCTGCTGGGATGGTAGAAGCTTTCTGCTACGGACTCTTTGCTGAAACACGTGCCATTCTCTAACTACAGTGGTATGCCGTTATTCTAACACCTAATTTATATTCAGTCAGAGGTTTGTGATCTGGGGTGTTCTGTCTGGGCTGAAGTGTTTCTGTGAAGGCTTAAAAATTAAGAGGCCTAATATTGTTATAACTCTGCACCAGGAATGATGAGAGCTTGAGCGGCGCTGGCAAGTTAGCTGCTCTGCAGTTAAGTCTCCGTGCAGTCTGTGAAAGGGCTGGCAAAGGTCTATGCAAGGTGCTGCTGGCATCATAGAAAGAAGGACGTGCAGACCGCCAAATGGACTGAACGTAGGGCGCTGCAAGCGGCTGGGACTTAGGGCCATGCAAAGTCCCTGGGTTAAAGGATTAAGGAAGCCCCGCGAGGAGCAGGCAGTGCTGGACGTCCCTCCGAGGATGCCGCAGATGGAGTGCTTAGGCTCTGAAATTAGTCAGCATATTACAGAGTCCGTATGTGTCTTTGCACTTGTATGTATGCATCTGTATTACGTAAATACACTCTTACACGTAGTGTCTAAATGAAGAGTTGTGCCTTCTGTACCGACTCTGAGCCTCTTCTCTTGTTTACATCAGCATTTACGCGGAGCAATTCCTGAGATGAAAGCAGGGTATCTAAAGGGTCATATGCACAATCAACATAGCAAGACTTATTAAATTACTCTGGGTTACCAGAGACACAGTAATTACCCATATTTGCACAAATGCAGAGATATTTGACTTGGCTTAGCCTGAAGGTGAAAGAGGGCTAAGCTGCTTCATGTTACCTTGCATTTTGTGGGCTAAAAACAGGTGACTGCACAGTTACCATGGCTCAGCTGATGTGGGTAATATACTGAGCTGTGACAGCTGGATCGTGTATCTGAGGTCTAACTGCACATTCTGGCTAAATATCTTTATTAATGTTTGCAGTATACTGTACAAAATTCACATTGGCTTCAGCTTGCATGGTAATATACAGGTTCTGAAGGTCAGGTCCACGATAGATTTTGAGATTATTATACCCACGTACGTAGACACCACTGAAGTAAAAACTAAGCAACACTAGCAGTTTTAATAATACTGCTTCTTACAAATTAAATGCTTTTCTGTTTGCATGGCAGTTAAATTTCACCAGAAGCTGTGCACCAGGGGATAATCTTGAACTGAGATGTGCTAGCTTGCTAATGCAAAGGCTTTCTGTTGATGACGTATCATTCTGTTATTTCAGAGACCTTTGTTATATATCTGCTTTGGTGGTGTAAATCCTTGAAAAACTTGCTGTCTGAAAAATTTGTGCTACCTAATGCCCTCAGATGATTTACCCAAACGGATGGTTTTCTTTTATGTATAAAAATCAGGGCTAAAATGTATTTCCAAAAGAAGTCTATTGCTATGATAAAGCAGTGCAGTTATTCACCTGTGGATTGCATTTATTACAGAATTTCTTTAAGGGAAAACAAATTCTTTTATTGTTCTCATCTACAAAAAAATTATCAAGTAATTGGTGTGTGTCAGACTAATTATTCTTATAAAAACTAACAATCAAATACAGCATGTTTCCTTCCATGGGAACATGCAGCACTTTTAAAGGTCACCATTTAGCTGTACACCACCTTTTATTACACTTTCTCAGAAAAATAAAAAGAGATGGAGATTGAAGGATGAAAACTTGGATCTCTCTAATGCTTAATAAACTTAACCTTTATCATAGTACTGAACTTGATGATCCTGCATGGACGAGTGTGTGCTGCTTTAGAGGCATTTGTGCCAACTGTTAGTTAAGTATTTTTATTTGCTTTATGGATACCACAGGAATATTTATTAAAATTCTTCAGAGAATAGTAAATATAAAGAGAGATTAAAGCAGCTGAGTAGGAAGAATAGCTCCCCTACAAGGAGGGTATGTATGGATACAAGCTGCCATAGGGGATGCTTTTTGACTCTAATAAGATTTCTTCGTGAGCAGTCATCCTGATGTCTGCTTCTGTACATTCTTATATTCTTAAGATGCAGATTGAGCTAGAAACATGATTTATAAAGGATTTTATCCAAGGCTTTGCAGTGTAACAAATGGTTAAAATTTGACATAACAGAAAAAAAACACTGGAATTATTCTGCTCATATGCTCATATTAGAAAGTCTCTGGAAAAACAATGATTTTGAAAAGGAAAAAAGAAACCCTATAAAATATACTTTACATGGGGGTATTCTTAAAGCCCATCAAACTCAAAGCTTTCAAATTTCATCTCCGATCAGGTATCTTTTATTGCTGCATTGTAAGGAGTTAAGTATCTGTTCTCAAGCAGACTATAATTCTTCTTCATATACGATATGCTAAGTTGCTTTAGGAGGTAACCAGAGAATGAAATTGTTTTTCTTTTATTACTGATCCAAAAGTAGTGCCCAGAAACTTATTCGTTCCATAAGCATTTCTAATGCTTCATTAAAATCACGCTAACCATGATAGATTGTAGGATGTTATCTTTTACGTCATGATTCTCATCTGTGTTAAAATTAAGTTCTTGTTTTGATAATTGAATATTAAATTTACTGTATTCATCAGCGGACTAGATCCTTAGCAAATATAAATTTGGATTTTATTTGCAGCAGATGCTGATCTTGCCCAAAATACATATCCTTTCTATGGCTCTTTTCCCAGAAAGTCTTAGTTACTTTGCCACACTGTGCTGACTATGCACTAAGTGGGTCCTACCTCTAGGTTGTCCTCCTGTCAAAAGGATAAGAAAGATCCTAGTGAATTTAGTGCAGAAATACCAGATCTTTTTTTTTTTTTTGTGGGGG
>NW_020447197.1:2707740-2793042 GCF_003343035.1 Apteryx rowi | reverse complement strand
TTGGTGCCTTGTTATGATTATGGCAGCAGAAGCATTTAATAAAATCACCAAGCACATTTTCCTATTAACCAAGGGTAATACAAAAGGGTTTTTTTGAAGCTAGGTGAGTACAAGCTTCAGCCAATATTTTGTTCATCTTCAGTGGAGAAGAGAAGGACAAACAACATAACCTATGAATTTCATTTGCAATACATACTTGATTCCTGTAACTCTTGAATATGTGCTAATGCTGTCCTTGATGTATCATAACTGTGTGCATCTTCTTACAGGGCTCCTTTCCTAACAACTTTGAAAAAAATATGTATATAATGAGTAAACTAGAAGACATACATAACCTCATCTGATTTGTGTGGCAGGAGAAGCTAATTCAAAGTAGCAGATGCCTATGAGATATAAGGAGGAAAAAATAGGTCATTTAAAAAAAGGAAACAAGCGCAATTAGTTGAAAGTGTCCATCAGGAGTGATAGCTAAAGGTCTGATTCATGGAAAAATTCAAACATATGCGTACGTTTAAGCATATGTTCCATTAGGTGAACCTTAGTGTTCAGTGGAAAGCCAGCATTCCTAGTGGATGGTTAGCTTTGGAAAGATGCTAGCTTTGTCATCAATACAGTTAGAATTCTAAAGATTAACTCTCAAAAAATGTGGATCACCACCAAATATTTTCACCTCATTTCTGTGTTTTTCCCCTTAGCAGACAGCTAAGCGTTGCTCAGAAAATGGAGAAAAGACACTAGAGATGACGAGTGCATTTACCATTCAGTATTGAAAGTTGGGGGCATGAGAAAGATAACTGAGTCACCTGCAATTTCCACTTTCTCCGTCCTGCCTCTGGTTCCTCTCGTTTTGCATCTCTGTCCGTCCTTTCCCAGGCTGTTGTGTTTCTCTTCCATCATGCTGCTGTATGCAGTGAGCAACATCCCCGGTGAAGAAACAGTCTGTTCGCTGTCCAGGGATCACAGCCCAACTCTTTCCCATTGCTTCCAGAGAAAAACTAAGCGCAAGGCAGGGCCAGTGCGGGAAATAAGGGCGTCTGGACAAAGCCGCTTAACCAGTTGTCCCCTCACTGCACGCAGCAATACTCGTCACTGCAATTAGCATTAAAAAATGTATCAGCAGTGGTAGCGGTTGCTCTTTGAAGACACCCCACCTGCGTGTTTGTACTGGGGGTGTCAGTCACGCTTCATATCCTGACTTGCTTGTCAGTCAGTACCGGCGTTCCCAGCTGCAGTGAAGAGGTACTGGAAAGGCTCTTTTATGTTAAAAACTCTTTTGTCATTGTCAGTTTTGGCATGAAAAACATCCATCAGCATCACTAGTGGGAGGAAGCTGTGCTGTCTGTGTCAAAATCTAATGCTCCTGGTTAGTGGATTTGTGTTGTTGTATCCTTATTCTCCCTCAGGAAAGCACTAGGATCACTTGTCTGACGCTGTTGGCTTACAGCGCCATAACACGTAGCTTACTCCGAGGGCTGTAAGACCTGATGTTCGCTCTCCTGGAAGCGTATTCGGAAGTCAGAAAGCTGCTTTCTGGCAGAGTTTATTTTCCTGAGAAATATGTGCAAAACTTTTTGCTGCCTTGCGTTCCTCTAGAGATGAAGTAAAAAGTGCTGGCAATTGCTGCTTTAATTTTTGTGTGGGGAGCTGTTTCATTTATGTAAGTATTACTCTTTTTGAGAAATAGCTCGAAGATATAAAAGTGAAGTAAGCGCTCTGCTGGAGCGCAGCGCTGGCATTCGTGAATGCCCCGCGTCCCGGCGCCTCTGTCGGCGTGCTGCACCTGGCACGTGCTCAAACATGTCTTGCTACTGTTCCTACAAATTAACTCTTCTGCAGGCACCAGCTGGCAGCATGAAGTCAGTGTCCAACAAAATTAATCTCAAAAAGAAAAAAGGAGAGCTTCCACCAGTCAAGCCTCTTCCTAGAAGCCAGGGAAAAATCATGATGATGTTATCTGACAACTCAAACAATGAGTTAAATGGACTTAATGTTACTGGCAAGAGGGGGGAAAAAGGAAACATGGTAGTATCTCAAATTGAGATACTTGAACATGAGTAAGATCATCACCTCTGGGAGTACATCCATATTCCTACAGTTTTGAATGACTGCTTGAGGTAGCTAGCAGCTCCTCCTCCTCTAGTTGTACCTTGTTGGGGATCTGTTTGGTGAACTACAAAGTTTTTGGTGTCCTGTGGCCTGTCCCAGTGTCTAGGCACTGTTGTGCTGATGGGAGAGGGTTTTATCACAGGTGGTGCTTTGGGCTGCTGACCTTGAAAGTCTTGATTCCCAGTAGCCAGGCTTGCTGTGAGCTGCTCCAGTGAACTTAGAGCTGCTCGTTGCACATCCTAGTTGGTTTTTGCTGCTGCCACGTTCGTTAGCGGTGTTCCTCCTTGCTAAGCGTGCTGCTCTGCAGGCCCACCGGCCTCTCGCTTGCTCTGCGGGGCTGTGACACCACCCCCTGCACCTTGCTTTCTTCTGAAAGGTCTGAAATGCGTCCCTGGCCTTTTCCGAGCTCCATGGGCACAAAAGAATAATTTATTGAATTTTCCTTTGCTTATTAACCCCTCCCCACCCCTCATTTTCCACCCAAGCTAATCACAGTCCTTTGCAGACTTTTCCTCCGTTTCCTTTATATCTGCGCTGGAGGCTAACGAGAGAGATTTGAATGACATCTCCTCTGCTGTAGATTGTGGTCACTCCTGTGGTTCCTCATATGGTGATGTGATAGGACTGCCCACCTTTCTTGGCTGTTTCAGGCATTTTTCCAGGGAGAAAAAAAAATTACCAAGCATAAATGCAAATAAACGCATTTGGGCCTGACCCAACTGTATAAATTTCTGTCCTGTGGTGTTCTCAGGGAGGAACTACTATGTCCTACATATTTCTGACCACCAGATTTACGCAAACAGCGTTTCTGTTGCGGTGACTAAAAGCAGCTTTGTTCAAAGTTCCTGAATAACAAATGTGCGTAGCTTTTTGCTAGCGTGTTCAGTGCTAAGCAGTTTGTATTAAAAGCAGATTTAGATTATTTTTATTTTTGAAGCTTCCTTCAATGACCAAAATGAGATGTTACTGAATTTGTGAGAGAGCTAAAGTGATTATTGTGAAACTCAAAATATTTTTTGCATATTGCATATTTGGGTATGTAATTAAGTGACTATTCATATATTAAACATTTAAAAAATGTTGATAAACCAGCCTTAACTCATTGTGTCTCCAGACTTGGGTAAAAGGACTCATTTTCACTGCAGAAGGGACATATTTGTCAGAGGGAAAGCTCTAAAATATGGAGAATTTCTTTGTGACTTGGTAATAAGGAAAGGTGAAGCTGTGTTCATGCAGGGTATCCTGTTCTGCTGCTGCAAATCTTTCATACAACTCTGGCTGTAAGATATCAATAGTATTTTTCCATGGCTCACTACTCATGGGAATAATCAGCTAACACTCTTTTGCAATAGGTTTGATTTCATAAAATTCAGTACTAGAATGGTATTAGAGCTTGCAAATATTTCAGTCAGCTTTAATATAATTTTTTTATACCATGCTGGAGTGAAGCCATACTCTGAAATAATTTTACATCATAAGTGGTTCTAAATGAATGTTCTTGCAGATTATTTCCATCACATTCGTGGAATAAAAAAATCTATTCCCACCTAAATAATCTTTAAGTCTATTACCTTATGAGAAAACAGTCATTTCAGGTTTTAGCACCTGAGTGGTGCTGAACTTTAGTGATACTAATAGGTAGGTAACAATGTTAAAGAATAAAATCACTGCCTTATCAGTTTAAGAACAAAAAATAAAGAAAACCCACCTTTTAGTACAGGCTTAGGAGTCCAGCTAATAGACCCTGGACAGGCAGAATCCAGTGCACTGAAGTCTGATGCTGCAGTGCTGTGGTGTACCACTTTTTGGATGTGGATGTGATATTAATTTTTTATAAACATACATATACGTGTGTGTATGTATACATGATATTCTTCTTACAATTGTCAACACTGTGTTTTTATGTTTACTAAATTATAATCTGGTTTTGGATCATGGGCAAAGTACAAATAAATCCTGCAGATGGCTTTTGAAAAGAACTAGGGAGAGCTGAGAGGTATAATACTCAAGGGAGAATTATTCTGTTAAGAACCTCTTCTTTACATCTTGTTTCCTTGCTTTCAGATCCTACTAAAAGGAAAAGAGAGCAAGAACTGTGTTATGCCTCCTCCTTGCTCAGGACACATACACTAAGAAAAAGTTACAATGGATCTGAAGCACTTAGTTTGCATAGCTCAAAGTTCAGGAGGAAAAAGGGTTGGGTAGATACTAACTCTTTATGTGTCGCAGAACGTTGACTATGCAGGTACCCACGTTGAGTGAAAACTAGCTCAGTCATTAAAGTAGTCAATGGAGGACTGACTGAACAATACAACCCCGCTTAAAAATCTGGTTATCTAAGTTCATGTGAACTTTCTTGAGCTGGAATGGGAGAAGATAATATCTGCATACTTAACTATTTATTGCAGTGTCTTTAAATAATATTCTGAGCTGTTTTGTATTCTGAGCCACACACCGTTATATTTCATGAGTGGGGTTTTGCTTGAATGTTGTAAGGGTTTATACATTTTTAAATACTATTTGATTTATGCAGCAACTGCTGTGAGAAAAATGATTTGGGTTTCTTAGTTTTAGATGTTTTCTTTTATGGAAACTGAATACTTCAAATGATAACACGAAAGTGTATCTGTAGCTTTCTATAATGCCAGTAATGAGGATGGAGATGGAAATATTGAGCTAATTTCCTTTGTTAGGATTTGGGAGATCCCATACCTTGCAGTGCATTGCTTGTATAACATTTAGGATTTGACTGAACTACAATATTTGGATTAAAAATTACCTTTTTTTGATGCTAGTTTTAGAAAATTCCAAGTAATACACACTAGTTATTTTCTGTAGAGGGCAAGGCCTTCTGTTGTCTTCAGGTGTGGTGGAGCCTGAATCTTGGGTGTCTTCCTTAATACATGTGCGTCTTCATCCTGCTTGTGAGGTTTTCCTTCAGGTTTTATAGATTATGCTAACATTCATAACAAGTAAAATACAGAAAATTCTGTTCATCATCTAATTTTAATCACACCGTTTAATCACACTAAGTTAATCGAATTTAACAATTTAATTTTGTTCTGATGCTTTATGGTTCAACCCTTAGGTTCAGGTTGCTCCGTTACACCTCTGTCAGCTGTTGCTTGCTGGAACGCTGTAGTTGTCACTTAGTGAAACTCTTTGTCAAGAAACATCACTACGTGCTTGACCTGTTCTCTTGTTCTTCCGCGTCCGTATGCTGTCGGCTCCTCCAGAGGCTGTATGCACTTTTGCCCAGAGCTGGTACAACCCTTCCTGTATCGTTTGTGGCCTGCTTGTGCTCTCCCATATTTTCTTTTGAGGGATAGGCAGTTCTGAATTGCACTCGTGGCTCTCTAGGAGATGTCTAAAGAGATGCTCGGTTTAACGTAGCACAGATTTGGGTTTTGCCCATTTTCAGCATATATATAATTGCAATGTATGCAATGCAAATGTACGTTGGAGCACTGCTTTGTGTTAATGAGAAAATATTAAACAAGTAGCTCTACAGTGAAGCAGAGCTTTAAGCCGTCTAATTTGTTTTCATTTTTCATAGACCAGAATACAAAGGCAGCAGAGAGAAGCAAACATGTTCTTGTTCAGGTAAAGAAAGCTGACATTCCTCATATGAAAGCCGAAACAAAAATCTTTCTCAGATATTTTTCTGAAGTTTAAAAACTTGACTATCTTATGAAATGGAAGCATGCATGGAAGAGTGACTTTTTTTTTCCTGCTTTCTGTAGTTTTTGTTTTGTAATAGCTGCCAACAGGTTGTCTAGGCTGACAAAATTATATATACGACAGTACAAAGTACAGGCTTTTGGTTGTCAGAGCAACCTATATATTTTGGAGCAATGGGTAGTAGGGTGGATCCAGTGAGATTTCAAGGTGATTTACAGCAATAAGAGAGATGAGAATCTAGCCTGTATTACCACCCACAGGAGACATACAAATGGATTTATGGAGCGTGGTTTTTTGTCTTGTTTTTTTTTGGAAGTGTTTATTAAGGAAGAAGAAAGGAGAGGAAAGTGAGGTTGCTTAACAGCATGTGTTATCTTTTAAAATGATACAAGTTAAAGAGTTTTTAAAAGCAGTATTTCAAAAATTGCTTGAGGACACTATTCTTTAGCTTTCTTTCCCTTTCAGCTAGTGATGATGATTGCTTATAATTCCCTGTATCTGAAAACCTTCTTCCTTTAAAAAAAGAAAAAATGCAATGTTTGGAATACTTGAGTTGCATATGCCAAGCTCTTTATTTTAACATGCATTACCGGAGTTTGCAGAAACACTTTATGACTGTTTTAGAAAGTTGCCGTTGAGCTTGCCGTGCCAATAGCTCCAAAAGGGTTTAGTGTGGGGAGAGCTGCTGCAGCGCTGGGCTAGAGCCCCTCGCCCGCAAGGTGAGCAAAACGCGTCCCTCCTTCCAAGGATTCTCTTAAGGGGGTTTATTCCTAGTGCAAGACTTGAACAAGTTGTAAGTCGTGTTGTGTGTAGGGAAGCATCCTTTGGCGATACAATCTTCATATGATAGTTGGCTCTGAAAATGAGAATTTCTTTCTTCTTCTTTTTTTAGTCCTGTCAAAAGATAGTTGCTCTTTCAGCAAGTCTTTGGTCTGGGTCTTTAGATATAGAAATCTAGTTTTGTTTCTGCCAAATGTTTCTAAACTGGTAGGTCATTTACTTGGGGTACACGCTAAGAGAAGCTGCGTAAACTCTGAGAAGTTCAGCACATCTTTGGTGCATATGCAGTTTGTGTTGTGTGAGTAGGACGGTCTGCGCTTTTCTAGATCCAGGCTGTTAAGATCCTCACTTTATACCCTTGCAAGCATGCATGCTTGCACACACAAGCAATCTGTTAATTACTTTACATATATCTATACTGTGTGCTATTGCATCGCATATTTGGATGTTGAGACTTAGGCATCAGAAACAGTATAGCTGTACTGGTTTAACCTTCTGCCCTGGCTAAAATACCTCCCCCCTGCAAAACAATTTCTTGCAAGACTGGCTGAGAACTTGCCGTTCAAAACGTGATTTAGCAGTGCGCTCTGGACTGTAAGACACAGCGTGGGTGCTCTAGCTCCCCACTGAGCTTTAGGAACAGCAACAGCACTCTCCAGTGAATATGCTCCGTTGGAAATGCTGCCGTTAAGTTCAGTGCTTTCATTTCACCCAAGCTTTTGCTTATCTTAACTATTTGCATTTTAAAAATCAAGGATAAAGATGGAGATTTAGCAGTTTCATACTTTGTTTTACCAAGATAAATCAGAAAGTTATATTAACCTACTCAGATTCAATTTAAAAAAAATAAAAAGGGAAAAAAGGAAAGCACTGCTACTCGCTTGAACATGCCCTGTCTTACCCAAAGCTAAAAATTGAAGGAAAATATTTTTGTTCTGTTTTCTTTATAACATAGCAATCTTTTTAGGCTGGCAAGAGAACAACTCGGTAGTATTGTTGTACGTCTAGATTTATATGAGAACGTGTCTTCTCAGCTTGTGCCAAATCAAGAGTATTATTTTCGTAACAAATGGCAGCTAGAAAAGATTTATCGATTTCCTTACCTGGGTTTATTTGTCTGAATGCCTGAAAAATCACAGGAAAAAAAAAAAAGTAAAAATTGACAATGATATCTGGTCTGTAAATGGTTGAAAATAAGGGGGTGAATTTTGCTCTACGTAGCTACTAATGTTATCCAACAAATGTCCTTCTCCAAAACAGCAACAAACATAATTTTGGCCCTTTTTGATTAATAATGAGTTCAAGAAGTGACTTGAATGAAAGAGCAGGAAAACATGGTTTCTATTAGCTGTTAAAGTCATATAAAAACACTTTAAGGAATTCGCAAGAAAATTAAAAGGAGAAGGCTGCTTTTTAATATCCTCCTTCAAAAGGGGCAATTCAAAATGGATGGACTAATAATGCTAAAAATTTGCTTGTAACTTGTGTATTTGGAATCACATTCTAAGGAAGGCTAAGTATGATGCTGAAAGATATTAATTGTGTTAATGTAAATACGAGATGAGCTAGAGGGTTTTTAAAATATTGCACATTTTTGTGAGGGTTTTTTTTTGAGTTTTGTGAGTTGCTTTGAATGTTTTTCAGCAGCTAACGGGGAAACAGTGCATTTATATGCTTAGGTGGGGGCATAAACAGCTTTGTTCTTCAGTGTCTACAGTGAAAGCAGAGCAGGTTATTTATATGTGTTTATACGTATTGACTTTAGAAGCCAGTTTTTGCACTTTTTTTTTTAAATATCATGAGTAAAACTTAAAAAAAAAAAAAAAAAAAAAGGGATTGAATGGTCAGACATTAAATGATCTCAGAGCTCTTGGGAGCTGATGCAAATATTGAATGTTACTAGTTTGAGCATGTTACTTCTTCACGTAGCCTTAGACCCTTAAATTTCTTCTTGGACTAGTGAAAGGGATGGCATTGCTTTTTGGATGTCTCTCTATATATGTGTGTATGTGTGTGTATATATATATTTTTTTGTAAGCAAGAATTTCATGGTGCTTTATGAAACCTGTCTCCTGGGTCAGTTCTAGATCTGCAGACATTCTGCCAGCATCTGTTATCCCTATTGCTGAAATAGTCCCTTTCATGAAAGTGAATATTGCTTTATTACTCCATTAGTCCTTTTGAAGAAGATCAGTGGGATCAATTGGAAAATGTCCTACTCGGGACAGAATTGGAGATGCGCGTGGTGGTCTATAAATGCCATGATTTGGTCTGCTTGCTTTAATCCTCCCACTTTGGGTTCAGAAAGCGGAGGGAGGACTGATTCACCTAACAGATCTGCTGCGATTTTAATACCTCAGCATGTTTTGACTGCTATTTCAATGTTAGCATGGAAGATGTATACATCATTATAAAGGAATACTTATGTCATGGAATTCAGGACAATAATAGCTTTCCTTCCAACAGCTGCACAAGAAACAGCGTATGTGCAAGGAGACAGTACGACTAGTTTGTAGCCACAATTGCGTATCGTAGCCACAATTCTTGTTTACATCAGTTGCATACAAACTGGGGTGCTCTCACACATCCCCGCCTATTAAAAAAAATGATTTTGCTTGTTTTTATCTGCAAAGAAGACTGTTTTATCATTTTTTCTAGGAATCGTGTGATTCCTTTTGTAAACATGGTAGACAAAAAAAAAAATTGTCCTGCCATTCAGTAAGTGTAATGAATGCAAATTTATGTGGAATATATTGGTGCTGGAGAGCCACCTGGTTGTAAAGGAAGTATGTTGCCCATATCGTCATCAGGACCATGGGCAAAATTTCATTCAAAAAATATTAAAATGCATGTTGTTACTTTGTATTCATAGTCACTCTTGCAAATGACTTTAAATAGGAAGTTTTAATACTATAGTGACAAAGGTTTTTTTTAATCTTTGACAGCATAATAGCAATTATATTGTATATTATTTTTTCATACTTTCTTCTGTTTTTCTTTTCATATGCACACTATTTCAGTATATTCTGCATCCCATAATGGGATGCAGAAATTCTTTGATCTTGGGTTGCTCCAGAGGCTGCGGTGCCCAACTATAATTTAGCGATGTGGCTGAAGCAACAGTAGCTTTACCGGTTTGCCCTATGGGGCTGTAGCACAGCCCATAATTTCTTCTGCCCTGCGTGCTGCAGACCTGCCCCTGCAGAGCTGGCTGGCTCCGAGCCTGAAGCCTGGCAAAGGTGTGAACTGAAGAAAACCAAAAGGAACAAAAAAAGTGAAAATAAGTTTTCGTTGCCTCCCTTTTGCAACTCTGATTTTGAGCTTTGCCTGCTTTTTTCCCCCTCTGTTTCTGCTACCACTGAGTAAAAACCGAGTCCATGTAAGAAAGGAAACTGAGGAAGGTCTAATAATCTAAGCTGAGCACCTGTACTGAGAATCTGGACGGGTGACTGCTCACATGCCTAACCTTACCCAGGCATGTCCTGTAGGAAAATTGCGTCATCTTATGCCTGTGTTACTGCAAGGTAAATGTTAACGAAACTAATAAGAAGAAAAAGTTGAAATTGCTTATCAACAAGGCTAACAAAAAAAAAAAAGGAAGAATATACTTTTAAAATGAATTTCTTTCAGTTATAGAATTATAAGCTTTATTTTGAATTTTAGCAGGGTGGTTGGGGGGGAGGTTTCTTTGGGGGTGTGCTTTTTTAGGGTTCAAACAGCTGTCATTCTCAAATGCACCATGTCCCTTTAAAATCAGAGCCTCCCTGCTAGCGTAGTGCTCCTTTTCCTTCGGAGCTGGTATCTGCCTTCAACATGCTTCATCTCAGTGCGTCACCTCTGACCATTAATGCAAATTGGAGGCCAGATAAGAGTTGCTCTGGATTTAAATTGGTGCAATTCAAAGCAGAATCTGTCTCCAGTTCACATTAACAACTGCAAGTGGGAGAAGCATCCTGAACAGATAGAGAGCTCTAATGAGACCATGTTCCTTCACCCGTGGCTCTGTCTGTGCCACCTCGTATCTTTACTGCGCAATTAAATGAACTTGATTCGGTAGTTAGTGTTTTCAGTTAAATTCGGAAAAGAGTGAATTTGGGAATAAATGAGGAATTGTATTTGCATGCTTGAACATCTTTCTCTTTAAACTCAGTGCTCACTTTTTCCTCTGTAACCACGCTCAGTAGTTCCACAGCGCGCACGAGCGCCCTTCTTGGGCGGTGAAGGCACTCTGTCGTCTCAGTCTTGCTTCTTGGAGCACCTGGGGCATCGCCGTAACACACGCCTCCCGGTGCCTTTTTATTCAGGGGAAGCTCAAATAAACGCCAAGAGGGTATTTCCTCATCCATACAGCATTTAGTGGAGTGAGATTTCCATGTAAAGGCCCTGACTGTCAGGAAAGCAAACATCGCTTGCTGTGATTTTTGTACGCTTGGCTAAGTTTGGGCAATATTTATTCCTCGTCTGAGAGCCTGCGTGAAGGACGTTATTCCCACCGTGAGCGTCAAAAGGTATCTTCAGCATCTTGCAGCAGATGCCCTCACCTCCCTTCCCTGATAAAGTGCCTTTTGTCAGCGAGCGTGCACGTGGAAAATTAGCAAGTTCCTTCAGCTCTGAAGCCTTGACATCGAAGATGATGGAGGAGGTTAGCGTCGGCACCTTCGTAATTATTGCCCATCGTTTGAAACATGACGGCGCTGTGACGGCAGGGCCTGGGGGACTTCAGTGCGTCGGCACTGCCGTGTGACCGCGAGGCCGCCTGCGGAGCGGCTTCGACCCGCGCTAATTAACGGGGCCCCGGAGGCGTCCGCCTTTGGCCCCTGCGCGCTCGGTGTTTAATAAGATGTTTGTGGCTCCGCTCGGCTCCACCACCGCGGTGTGCCGGGGGGGGACGCAGGGGCCTTCGGGTTCGGTCGCGCTCGGTGGGGTTAGGTAGTGCTGTCTGTGCGTCCGCCGCTTTCGTTTCTAGCAAATTAAAATATTACCGTCAATTAGCCAGCTACGCTTGGCGGCAGGCTTCGTTTCCAAGAGGCTGCACCTATCTGCACGTGGCGTGAAGACGAGGCGGGCTGGGGCGGCGGGGAGGGGAGAAGCTTTGCGACTTGACGTTCTCCCGGCAGTTGGATCGTACGGCCGAGTGGTGAAAGGACATACTAGGATCCGAAGGGAAAGGCAAGGTGCGGAGCCGTGGGGCGGGCTGAAGGGGCACGGCCTGGGGACGCAGCGCTGCCCCCCAGCCTTGGCCAAGCTTCTCCTCGGTCGTTGCTACCGGCTGGGGCCTCCGTGCTTCGTTTTATGAATTCTTCGGTGGCGCGTTCCTGAAAGCAGAATGAGAAAGGGGGAAAAAAAGAGCTGAAGAGTTTGAAGTGTCAATGTAAAGACAAGCTGAGCACAACCATTCCTGTTTTTTTTCCCTCTTCAGAGTAGTTTTTTACTTGCTGAAATGCTGTTCCAAAGGGTTTTGAAAAATTCAGCTGTATTGCTCCAAAGAGATTCATGCTAATATCTAGACTCACATGGCTGAGCTTATTTTTGAATAGCTTAAGAACTGAAAGCAACAATAAATCTAAATAATCAATTTGAAAGGGTGACATTATGGAGCCAGAGTGCATTTTTTTTCCAGGTTGAAAGCTTTACATAGTCATCTTGTTTTCAAGGAATTGTTTGTATCAACAATATAATTTTGAAAACATTAAAATATTCTCCTTCAGGTATTTTAATAATTTTTTAACGCATTTGTTCTGAAGGTTGCAACAAATACAAGCAGCGTAATCCAAAGTGTGCAACATCAGAGAGCTGTGGTTATGGGTGTGCGATTTTCATTTCATTATTTAAGCACAGATGAAACTGGAGAGATGTCTTATTACGCCCATTTGGTTTGAAATCCTTCTAATCTATCTTGCTTTGGGGAATATTATTCATAATTGGAATTGAGAATCAATGGAAGATAATATTGAGCATTGAATCTGGCTATTTTAGAGAAATACTTTTACTAAAGCAGCCTAGAAAATGTCATCAAAGAAAGTTGCAAATATTGAAAAGATAAAGATATAAAACACAATAGACCCATAAGGACTGAGACTCTAGTAAAATGATACCTCAGGTTCTTTAGGGCATTTTTTCCACTGTCTTGCGTGATAAAGAATTAGAAAGGGAAACACTACTGTTCTGTTCTAATAATCTGGCATTAGTTCAGGAGTTAAAGCCAAGATGGCTGAAAAGTACAATATGCTAAAGACTCATTCTCCAATTTTTTTTGAATTATGAATATAAATATCTTTTCAATTATAGGGATTAGGTTTCTGTTGTGTAGCCCACCCTGATGTTGGATGCACATCTGAGAAAGCTGTCTGCATTTGGCCATTGAGATGGTATTAATTTGCAACCTTTCTGTATTCTCACTTTGCATATACCAAGAGGAAGGTATATCAAGACTCTTGTATAAGTAAATTTGTCTTTGAATTTCGTTTAGGAGTGGTATATATTTGGCTGACTTGGACTTTTTTTGTCTGTGCTAAAGCACGACTCCAACATTTGTTCTCAGTTGTAACCTGGCTGCCTAAGGAAAGTAGTGATGTGATGCATCATCCTTTCCTAACGTAATGCTTGCATTTCCCTTTAAGAATAGGGTTGTGGGTTTGAATACATATCTTAAAGCATTTGGATTGCTTAGGAAAGGAATGCACAAAACTTAAGCCAAATAGAAAAGAATCCCCACTTACCAGGAGTATGTTATAATAACTACGATTAATTGAAAATCAGGTAAGACTGCTCAAAATAATGCCAACTTGATTATTTTTTCCATTGAATTTTCCACAAAAAAAACTGTTGGGATGCTGGGGGTGATCATCTTTCAGTATCATTATCTTTCAGTAAAGGTAATTGTGAGAAATACATTGAAAAAATGGGGCTAATTTAAGTTAATTTTTGCTTGAATTTCAGCCAGCAGTGACAGAAGACGTGAGCATTTGAAAGGATATACAAATTCAAGATTTACTGGGCCTGATCCAGAACTTGCTGAGATAGGGGGACTGTTCCCACCAACCTTAGCTAGCCTTGGGTCAGACCCACTTAGGCTTCTCAGGTCACAGACTCGTTCTGCCTTGGTTTCTGTTCTAAGGCCGAAGGATTTTTAATGAGACTTGGTTAAATAAGTAGATTATTGTAGGATCTCAAAGGACTTCTAATGGTGGAAAGAAGCATATTGTACTGATAGGTAGGGCTCAAAAACCCGTTTAACTTTTATTTATCAGAAAACTATGAAGTTCTTGCCATTTTCACAATAAATGGTAGAAAATAGCTAGAATTAAATGAGTAAATTAACAGTAATAAAGTTAGGGAAGCATGAAATTAAAAAAGTGATTGCTGTAATAAGGTGCAAAAGTTTTCCAGGAAAAAATAATACCCTGTTAATTTGGTGAAAAACAATATTAGTACTGTTTATTAAAGAGGAATACATTTGTACTGTCAGTATCTCATCTGTGAGGTCTACATACATTTCAGATTTACCTACTATATTCTATTTGATTATCTTAAATTAATGTACTTTACAACTGTTAATCAGTTTGTCCTCCTCATTTTAATGGTAGGTAAGTATTCTAGCTTAGTTTTGCCAAAAAAAAAATATAAAAAAAATTGAAACTGAGGATTATGAAAACAGTGGTCAGGATCCTTTAAAAAGGACTTTAATTTTAGGTGCCCCAAATTATTCAAGCCCACAGAAGGGGTTAGGTGCTCGCAGATAGCTCAAATAGCATTTAGTCATTTCAGCCTGAAACTTTATAAAGTGACAGCTTAATGCAAAATATTTATGTAGTCCTTGAAACAAGAACTCCCGCCTCCATCCATCCAAATGAGGGCATGCTGCTTTTTCCCCCAAATATTCAAGTGCTCTGCACAAGAACAGTGAGTTTAACAAGAGGATTAAAGAGGAGGAAGAGTGAAAGAAAGGGAGGAAGGGGCAAAATTGAGACCATAGCTTGCAATTTAGTAGTTCCTTGTTATTCCAAGAGATGGGGTTTAGATTTGAATTATCTCAGGAGATGAGAAAATTGAATTGAAGCTCTGCAGAAAGAGCTGAACTTTGCAAGCTCATGGCTAGGTCAAGAGAGAAGTGGACAGATTGAGGGAAAAGATCTTTTTCTCCATCAGTCCTTGAGCTATTCCATAAAACATCTGGTGTAGCCCAATTTTCTCTTCCATCGATCCTGCACAGCCACTGATGTGGGAATCTGTGTGTGAATCCGACTGGAGTGTCAGTATGACTTCCCCCTCCATCCCCCCGTTTGTGGGTTTTACCAGTAGATGGATCAGTGTAGCCAAGTGAAATGTTGGATAAAGAAAGAACAGCAGAATACCAGAAAAATCCTGGTTTGTGTTATACAATCCATATATTTTATAGCAGTGTTATTTTTTTATACAGACATGATTAATATCGTTTCACCACAGTAATATTTCTGAATAACTGTTGAGATTCTTTTTCCCAAAGTTCTTCATGAAAATTTGGGTAGAAATATCCTAATAAACTTGGAGACAGAAGATATTCAAAAGAATGTTATTTTAATAAACTGTTTTTATTAAAACGGTGTTTTCTGGCAGAATTAGTAATTGAGTTCCCTTGAGGTTCTTTGCTTTCACAGTTATCCAGTTGGCCGGTTTGTTTGGTGTTAAACAGCTCCAACAGATCTGGAGAAGTTGAAAAGCTCGATAAGGTCAGAATAGTGAATGACTGCTGAAAATGCATCGTATTCACTAAAAATGCATATAATTCTTTGAATGCATTTTTATTCATCTTTTTAGCTCCACATTAGAGTCTCACATTTCTTATATTAAAATGTCAGTGCATCTTTTTTTTTAATAGTGAGCTTTCCAGAGCTGATCTTTGTTTTCTTGATTCTTGCCCTTTTAGTAACCTTTAAATATAGGTCCACTTCTTGCGGGCATACCAGCTACTTTGCCATGAGGGTTTCAAAAGGGACTCTTGTAGCAAGGAGGGAGCGTGCTGGGCAGCCGTACGTTTCCCATGCGTTATCAGCTGAGTCGCATCAGCTCAGTGGCACATTAAGTAATAGGCTGTCGTATTCTTCTGGTATGGAACAGTTCCCATGAACTAGCACTGGTTCTATCTTATGTAATAAGCCTATCTTTAGGCTGACGTAGGGACCTTCGTGTTCAGAGCCAGGCAGGAACGCAGCTGATGTTGCATTTCTGCCGTCGCGTCCGTTCTCTCCCACGTGTAAGGAGCTCTCGGGAAGCGAAGGCCGTTGCTTTTGACGCGCGCTGGAAGGAGCTGGCGTTTCTAGAGCAAAACACGTTCTCCAAAGATACCGATGGCGTGGATGGAGCGGGGCCAGCCTTAGAGATGAAGAATTTGTCCTGTAGCACAAAAAAAGTGATTTGGGGAGAAGGCGTTTAAGTTTTGCTGTGCGAGGGGAGATGAGGACTGTGGGTTTTTTTGTTTTTTTTTTTTGAAGAAATGCCCCAGGCCCTATTTCTCCCATGTCTACTGCCACTGGTGAAAGGCTCATTTTCACTAACACGTTCTCTGTGTGACCTTTGAAGAAAATTACTGATTTCTTTGTTTAGAGTGCAGAGGGCATGGATCTGGGAACATTTTCTGTTAACGGAGTGTATTGCTTCAGTCTTACTGTCACATTGTCAGAAAGTGGCACTTTGTTAAGATAATGTGACCTTTAGAATAATAATCTTTCAGTTCTTTATTCTGTCTTAGTACGGTGAGTCTGTACTTTAATTCTTAATGCTTTCTGCTAAAGTAGAAATAAAACGTAATTGAGGTATTTTTATTATTTCCCTTCAGCTTTGTAAGTTGTTTTTCTTCATAAAATGGCACAGGTGTCATTTCATCCATGAAAAAATTGTTTGCTGACTGTAAAATGTACATCTATACTGAAGTGTAAATTGGAGAAGCATTTGCATATTTAAAAAAAGGAAAGAAACCGATATAATGCTGTCATCTGCTTTCTGATTAGATGGCTTTTATGGAAAAAACAAGGGGACAAAAATTGCCCTACAAGCTTTGTGCAAGGTTGTCTGTTGTGGGAACGGAAAGCCATGTTCTTGAAAAATAGCTATTGCATATGAGACCAGATGTTCACATCCCATGGTAAGATATCTGGGGTAGACACACAGATCTGATGTGAATACTGGCAGTATTCAAATCCTCTAGCACTGATATTTGCCTTAAATTCACAACAGCTTTTTCGAGGCTTCAAATTTTTTGCTTTGATTCAGATAATCCTTATATTTACCATTCACTGAGGCAGAGGCTTAAACTTGGTGTCTTTCCCACCTTCTTTCCTGGAGCCGCTCCATTTACTGTGAATCATACAATATGCTTTGGGTCCATGAAACAGGCTTTTTATATTTCCATAAATTTGTTCTGGTTTCGAAAAATAGGTAATTGTTATGAACAACTACCAAAAAGGTTTAGCTGGAAGTTTTCTGTCCAGCTGTGCTCTAAACCTGAAATTTCTGTGTTCACTAAGCGCTCTTTTTCCTTTTGCATTATGAAACCTGTAGTCCCAGGTGAAGATAGTACTGTTGGAATAGGAACCAGAGGTGTGCTTGATTACTTTGATTTTACTCTCTGTTGGGATATAATTCCAAATGGAATAGAAATATAATAGTTAAATGCAGCTGGTTAGCCACACTTCTAAATTTTTGAAACAAAATTGAAGAAATGTTCACATCACTGGAAGGGAAGGAATATTCAGAACAGAATCCGTCTTTCAGAACATGGTTTTATGGAGTGATGATGTTTCAGTAATTTCTTAATGTTGTAATTACATGAAGGTCTTAAATATTTAAATACCTACAAATATTTTAAAATAGATGCTTAATTTTTTTCTGAGCTATTGCAGAATCCCTGTATAAAACCTCAGTGGTGTTATTGTACTTGGGTAACTGATTAAAGATTTGTGCTGAATTTTAAAAAGTGTAATATATATGTTAACCTTTTTGAGGTGATCAAGGAAATAAAGAAGTCAAAACAAGTATACTATTTTACATTTTGCTTGTGCTTAAAATTTTGAAGCTGAGTAGTGTGTTTAACAGCAGCTGTTTTTTAGTGGTAATATTTAATAAGATTTCTGAGAGACATATTTACTTTCAAAGCTCTCTTAAATTTTAAAACTATGGAAGTTTACAAAAAAGTCAGTCATATGGGGATTACTTCTGATATTGAAATGCAAGGATAGATTTCTGAGAGAACTCCTGCTAACCTGTCAACAAAAATATCAGCAGTAGAGCTTGTCAGAAACCTTGATTTTTTCAAAGGAAAAGACATTATATAATCTCATTGGAATAAAAAGCTGAATCTTTCCTAATGTTTATGTATGATCTTTGCTAATGGCAAACTCTCAGGCCTTCCAAAATCTCCGCTAAAATTCTGGTATCTGTAAATGTTTCTTACTATGGGCGTATTACAGGGCATTAAAAAATGCTGGGGAAAAAATATATACAAGTTATTTTTAATGGTAGCTTATTTTCATAAATCTTTTTATAGCATTTTAAACAAAAATACTAAACTAATCAGAGGTGCATAGAATTTGTTAAAGCTAATAGTTTAGTTTAGGAATCCCTATCGGCACTTAAAGCGAGTCTCCCAGATGGTAACGCTATCATTAAAAATTCATTTTATAACCACTGGACCTGGCTTTAAAGAGTTTTGACCTGCTGAGGCTTTCTAATTGTATATTGTTGCTCGAGTTCACTGTTGAAGCGAATCCAATGACTTTCTCAGCATATGGCCTACTTCTGTAAATGCAAGTGCAATTTGGTCACTTTAACGTATAGATTGTGAAACTAATCTAGTTGACGCATGATGCTCTTCTGCGTGTGGAGCCTGTGCTGCTTTGGCTCGGTGAGGGTACAGTAAACCAGAAGAGATGCATCGATCATGTAGGTATCATTTAAAATCCAATTAGAGCTTAGGTTTGTAGTTGCCGTTGCTGTCAAATATTGGGCCGTACTCCTCTGTGGGGCACATCTGTTGAGCTAACAGAGTTATGTCAGGCACGAGGTTGTCCCGTTACGCTCTGCAGGGATCTTCAGCAGTCAAGGGAATGAAAAAAAGACAACGGAAACATTATGAATAAGTTTGTTTTTTTTTTTAAAAAAGAAGCTTGTTTAGCATTTGCATCTTTTTGGAAAAGACTTTTTTTTCCTCAACTTTGGTATTTTATTGTGAAACAAAGCACATAGCATCAGTCCCAAGCAGTCAAATATTCTGACCCTTTCCTGATTTGTGGCAACTTAGACATAATTATTTTTTGAGAGATTCATTTTATTCTGAGACTATTTTATTTTCTTTCTAGTTACTTTATCATTTGAAAACATTTTCTTTGATTACGAGTGATGTTTTTATTTTTAATGAAGTATAGATTTTTCTTCTGTATAATTTCTGGAGCTGGGAATGAAAGAAAAGCAGAAACCATTGCAAAATTAAACTTGGGGAACTGATAGTACTACTTTCTGTTTTTAAAAAAAAATCATTTTGTGCACAAAAGAGCCAATAATATGTTCTTGCAATTATTTTAGAAGCATTTTGATTTAGAAAATCTTTTTGTTTTTTTCCACCACATTACCTCAGATTTCTTTTAGGTGCTTTGGAACGCTTTTGTTTTTTGGAAGAACTTTGGATTGAAATGTTTCTCTGCATCTACGTTTAAGTTCAAACTAGGACAAGGACAAATTTAGAGCAGGGAAACCTTTTCAGAGGGTTTCGGAGTATGTAGGCGCCCTGTCTGACTTGGGGGTCTTGGTTGCGAAGCGCAGGAGCTGGCRGAGGCCTTTGGGCAATAGAAACCCCTCTCCTGCGCTCCGGCTGCGCCCGCGGCGCGCTGGCAGACTCGGACCCAGCACGGCTGTTTTTACATGCTATGTCTCAGCCTAATTTTGTGCTCGCTCGCTTCTGAYGTAATCGCGACACCTCTCATTATTTTACCGTGAGAACTACAGTCGTGGCTCCCGAGGGCTGTTTCTCACAGGGAACGTTTCCGAGTAATCCGAGTAACGTGCTGTGTCGGATCATCGCGGCCAGGGAGGGAGCGAGAAAGCTGGAGTGTTTGACCTCTATTTAAGGTACACGGGTGCATTAGAGAATGACTTTGCACCTTGGGTTTGGTGATAGGAGTTACCTAGGGTGTGTGTGTGTGTGTTTGTTGGTTTTCTTTCTTTAGAGATAGCATTACTCCTGCCGGTTCCTTCGCTGATAGTGTTTTACCCTTGGGCTTTTGAGTTTGTGCTTACCCCCGTTCGCAGGCGTGAAATCCATTTTAAGCGGTGAAATCCTTTACCAAACATTGGCGGCTGAAACATTAGGGTCTTCGGCTGCGTTAGATCTGTCCCTGTTAAAGGCGGACAAAATTGCCGAAGCGCCAGCCCGTGGCTGGCTTCACGCTTCCTTCCTTTGGCTAGGAAGCCCTTCCCTTGCGCCGTCTACGGCTGCTTCTAGGCCGCTTTGCGTCATTTTGGTATTCGGAGCCAGACGCCTGATAGTGTGGGGCTGAGTGTTCAAACCTGACAGCTCTTACACTCAGTTATAGGTCCAAATGAGGTGTCTGTTGCCACAAAATTGTTCAGTAATAGTGTAGGTTAGTAAGTAAATAGTAGGTAATAATTTGCAGGTCTTCTTTGTATAGCTATACAAAATGTATGTGTGTAGTTGTGTAAATATTTGCATATAGTTAAGTATATTGAATAACTTATGTACAAAATAGCCGTTCTTAAAAAAGCAAAAAAAAAAAAAAAAAAAAAGGCATAGTTGCCTTATGACATGCAGGGATTCCAGTTAGATTCCTTGACTCCAGAGTCTGTCTTTTAACACACTGTTATAGGCAGAATGAAAGGTAAGTTAAAGGTTCATTAAACAGCATTCAATTAAGACAAACTAATTGCCTGATGTGGTAAATGCCCTGGTACACTCTGAGCTAGTGACTCGTATTTGTTAAGATCTGATTTGCACTTCCTCTTTGAGGGATGAGCATGGCACACTTTTATGGAATTGTTTTCATTATGAGGTTTCTTTTAATATRTTGTTCTCAGTTTATTTAGCATTTTACGCTACAAATGTGTAAATCTGTTTGGGATAACACTGGGGATTTTGATGCTTCTACATCAAAGCGGCCTCTTGTGATGCTTCTGTTGTGTGTTTTGTTAACTTCCAGGAGAATAAATTTTGAAAAATCATGAAATAAAACTAGAAATAAACAGCAGCAAATAAAAAAAAGTATGTTGCAAAGACTGGATGACACTCCAATCAGCTGAGGTGATTGTCTTCCTGCCTTATGAAATTTAACATTAAATAATACATTTAATGTGTTGTTTTATAACATTACAAAATCCAGAACCCAACTCCTGTCATTATTGCTATTTTGGAGTTTGCTGAAAAATGGAACTAAGCGAATAATAAGAATTTAATGAAAGTTTGTATTTTGTCTTAAATCATAAGGCTACTTCTTTCCTCCAAGGTAGGCCCCAGCTATGTCATTTTTAGACAGAATTAGTAAAATAATGTAATAGATTCAGACAGTGAGCTGTTTCAGATATTTATCATTATTACTGATACTTTGTTTCAGATATAAAGATCTTTTGAACTACTTGACTTTTATGTGAAGAAAAAATACTCTTCTGTGACAAAATCAAGTTATTTCAAATATTCTGAGTGCGTTTGTCTTGCTGTGTTTCCTCACTAYGTTTCTCCATCATATGTTTTCCTTTCCAAATTATGAAAACTTTTCAAAGATAAAATGTGTAAGATACTTCATCTCTAGTTCACAGTTACCTCTTTCTCTGGGAGGTCTGAAGATGCAGCTGGCAGTTCAGGAGTGCCAGGACCAGTGCAAGTTTTTGCCTGTTCTGTAGAAATCTGCTGTCCTGTCCAGTAAATAGTTTAACTGCCTTCTAAGTGTTAAGAGGATTAGACTCCTTGCTCTAGCTAATTTTAACAGGTAAGAGTTGTTAGAAAAGTGTGATAAACATTTTGCAATCATTAATTCCACCCTACTGTGTTTTGTTGGTGGTGGTGGTTTTTGGTTTGGGTTTTTTTAACCTATATCTTCTTACCACCTTACTAGAAGAGGTGACACTAAGCCAGCATTGCTTGGGAGAAACTGTTTGAGTCTTATAATGACAGTTCCCTAATTGTCCCTATTCGTTTGCATTTACTTCTTTACCCCTTTGTGTTCTTTGATTTCTGCATATGATGTAAAGGGTACCTCTCTGATGTTGTAATTCCAAGGCATTTAGGTAAAGGCTGACTTGGCAGGCTGCCAATCAAACTTTAGGTACTTCAGTATTACCGCTGAGCACCTTTGACAACTTTGGTGGTAGCGGTTTGTTCTCCGAATGAGCGAGGTTGCTCTAATAGTGTTCCAGAGCTATCCATTTTCCCCTTCAGTCCGCATTTGTATGGGTAGCATGTTAACCAGACCAACACAGACTTACCTTTTTTTAAGTTCCATTATAAAAATAAATCACCTAGCCTCTGCTTTATCGTTGATATCATGGCTGTGTACCCGTCTTTGCTTCTCCACTTTGATGCAGCGATCCTGCACTTCTGCACAAAATGGAGAAAGAAAGAGAGCAAGACTAGCATTTCTTTCCTACTGCTGACGCTTCAGCAGTATCAATGTTCTTTCCTGACTCGAGGGCATATATTGCATATCCGTCTTCCTGACCTCTTTGTATCTGCAAAACTGATGACAAATTTTCGTGTTCAGTACTATATGATTATAGTTATTTTCATTTCTTAGACAACTGGTTTTTGTTGCTATTTTTTTATCTTAAATATTGTGATAGGAATGAAACATGGTAAAGCTTGCAGTTTGTTACTGCTTCAAAGTACAGAGTAGGTGAAAAATAACTTTCCATTCAAGAAAAACTATTACATTGTAACAAAAAGATCAAACTGGATGTTGCTTATTCCCTCCCTCTTCCCTTTTTTGGAAGCATAAATAACATTTACTTATCTTTGGAAAACTTTGTTCATGTTCTAGGAGTTATTTAGCTATTACCTGCTATATCACCATCTGCTTACACATTTTTGAAGTATTTATTTCCTCCACATGTGTGTGCGTGTACACTTCATGATTTCAAGAAAGTGCTAAAAAAAAAAGTGGTGAAAGTACTCAGTAGGTGGAGTGGGCAGCTTACACCTTCCAAGCAGCCAGTCTTGATTGTTCTGGGTATAATTTAGCATATTTTCTCCAAATCTAATTATTTTGTTTCAAAACATGGCAGATGCATGTTTGTGGTTGTAATAATAAAATATTACTTCTGGGATGAATACATAAGCAAGGTCATGTCTGTAGATAAATATTACATATTTTCTTAATATGCCATATACTATTTTATTTAGCTAAATAGTTGAATTATTATCTTTAAGGGAAAGCTGTTTCAGCTCATTAGTCCTTGCACTCTACACTGTGCAATATGGAAATCTTAAAAACCAAGCAAGTAATCTGGTGCTCATAGGAGGCCTGCCAGAAAGYGGGATTTGGATTGCAGTGCTGAGAGCTTCAAGTGTATGTTTGTCTTCCAACATTATGGCATCTCCTTCAAATCAATCAGAATATTCAGAGGCGTAAAGTTGGGCATGTCATCTAGCAAAAAAGTAGGGCATAACTTCAGTTTAGGGGGAAAAAAAGCCACCAAGGATACAAAATCTACGTGGAAGAAGGACAACAAAAGGTGAAATCTGGCTCCAGTAAAGTAACAGAAGAACTCCCCCTAGCTTCGTTAAAGCCGAGATTTAATTTAGTGCATGTATTTGTTGATAATGGTTCACGCAGATCCTTGAAAACGTCYGTTGGTTCCAGGTCCGGTATTGGGGGATTTATGGATTACTGGGTTATATCAGCCTACCCTTCCAAGAAACTGGATACCTGTTAATTGAATGAGTTGTAGTAGTCACTGTTTACAAAATGCAGAACATGTTGCTGGTAGACTGATACTTGGATCTTAAGTTACGTCCATTATAAGTCCATTGTCAGTCTTCATCTTCCATTGAAATAGTGAAAGTAAATAGTGAAAAGTTTTGGTGGTCATGGTCTATATAAGTTTTTTTCAAAAAACCACCACCCTATTTATTAGGTATGAGGTATATAGGTACAAGACACTGAGTTCTGATGTGTGACGGAAAGCTATTGCTGGCTCGATCCTGCTAGATTTAGCGTRTAGGGAGGAGAAACAGGAGCAGTGGTGAACGTGAGGGAAGCGCAGCCGTCCGCAGGCGGTGTGCTGTGTCGAAGGGAAGGAGCGGGCATCCTGCACGCGCGCGGGCTGTGTGATCGGCCCGGCAACGTGCTGCGCAGGCATCGGTCGTCTTGGACCCTAGTCACAAACTGCAAAGTCCAAACTCCTTCGTGAAATGAGAATTCATTCTGTTTGTGTCCTGCTGTATGAATAACCTGCGTAAGYTGCGACAGCTTTGTAAGAAGATTTTGCTTACTGTGCTGTCAGTATTATATAACATTATCCTGATTTTTTTTTTTTATTTTTTTTTAGTTTCTTGCTCATTTTGCGGTTGTTTGGACCGTGGTAAAACAGATTCAAACTATTTTCAAAGTCATTAAGCCTCTTTTTCCGTTGCTGTACTCAAAAACTCTGAAGTTAATGCCATCTCTATATTTCCTATCCTAAAATATTTTTTGATTCTCAGTAATTTAAGCAGACTGCAGTCCTCCTTGCCTCTTTACAGCGTGCTCATTGCAGAGGACAAATGCATTTTAACTTTGCTGCCTAGCGTTAGAGATGTATGCTTGGAGGTGTTCTCTCAAATGAAAGTGGCTGAAGCAAAGTGTTCTTYTTCCCCCACGTACTTGGTTCCTAATACTGTCACCGAAATTGTTAGGAGTTTTTGATAATCTGCATCTCTAATGACAAAGTCGTCTCCTTACTTCAATGATAACTGCTTCAGTGATACATCAAAGYGTTTGAGAACAGAGGTCAACTTCTTTTATCCCGATTTTTTTTTTGTTGAGCTCAGCCAGTGGCTTAACAACTGCTCTGGAAATAAAATTCAGTTCTCCAGCTCTYTGTAGTAGTCGCCTACTAGGCAGCAAAGTTTATGGGCATTTAGCCAACTGTCTTTTGAAGTGTTACATCCACCTGTTTTGACGTTAATCCATAAGATTAAATTCCATATGTAGCCCCAGACTGGGYTTTGTGGGTCTCTAAATTACAATGAGAGTAATTAAAGTGTTTACTTTCAAGTCCCAGATGGTAACTGCAGTAGATAATTGTATTATTACAATTATTCTGGGCTAGGTTTTAGAGTAAAAAATAAAAATCCTGAATGATTAGTAATGGTACACAATATTTAATTGGCTAAAATTACAGGTTTTAATTATTTCCAAGATCTAAAAGTGAAGGAAAAATGGAATGGGATTACAGGTCTAAAGAGATTTACAAACAGTTGACGCATTTTTTACATAGTGATGTGACCTAATGGTTTGGGGTAATTTTCTTTACAGTCAGRGTGTTAGGCTTTTGGCATGACTTTGCAATGATTATGTATGTGTATATATATTATTGGCAAGGTTATGAAAATAATTAATGGAACTGATTTTTTTTTTTGATCTTGTATATTCTGACTGTACACTTTACAATATATAGCAGGCAGGTAAAGCCTTTGAATGTGTATGAAGCAGATTCATAGCTTAGGCAACTTTTTAAAGAGAATGAAAAACAGTTTTTAAGTAATGTATTGATTGCCTGTACAATTTAATGCAATTGGTAGAATTCTGTTTGCATTATTAGGATAAATGGTTGTTTCAGGCTGTATTTGGTAGTACAAATGTTCTGTGACAAAGCTGTCTGTTTTATGACTTATTGAATGTTACTTTTTCATGGCATTCGCCTGGCGTTTAGTCTCCTAACAGCATTACTTTCAAGTGCTATTGAAGATCTTTTATTTTTAATAATATTYCTGCTCATAAATAAATTATAAAAGCTATGAGAAGCATTTAAAATAGTTCACGGTGTTTCCTAATAYTTCAAATTTACACAGGAACTATAGGTATGCCTGCATATCTAAAATACAGGGAATTCGGTGTGTACGCTACTGGAGGAAGAAACAGCGCTCAAACTTTTACTCTTGAAATTTATGTTAATGTAACTGCTTTTGAATGTCATTTCTTGATTCATCTTAATTATAAATTTAGTCATTTTAAATTTTTCATCAGCTTGGGTGACTTTTCGCTGGAGACTGATTTGCCTCTCTCTTTCCTTGCTGTAAATCATGAAATACTCTGTACTGTGAAGCCCAGTGGAAGATACTTCACTGTGAAAACTAGCATAAATGAAGAAAGAAGTTCTACTGTTTTAAATTGCATGGCCTGGTCCTCTTACGATGGAAGCTCATGGGCCTCTTTTGACTTTTTTTTTTCCTCCTTTCTTTTTCCCCAGAGCTTGAAATTAGGTCATGTATAAATAGAGCTGATAAAGTTGTTTCATGAGGGAAATAATCCCACTGAAAAATTAAATTTAATCAAAATGTCTATATGAGGAAAAATTTTTTTTTTTCCTTACAAGAATAACTGACTTGTAAAATAAAGCAATTGTTCAATTTTGAACAGCATTTCTGGGGAAACTGAAAAAAAAATTAGTTTTCCATTTTTGAAGTGCAAGTACACCCAGGGTTGTAGACCTATATTTTATCCCTGTTTCTATACTTGTTCATTTAGTGATATTTCAGAAGGGAAAGGCAGGCAGGGGAGACTAGGGGCGACATAGTAACTGTAGCAGTATACACAATATCCCAGAGGCCTGGGTAGAGCCAGAAGCATGTGAAGGATAATCTGTTATAAATCTGCTCATTTTACAAAATCTTTTTGTTGTGCTTTTTGTAATTTTCATCCTTCAAGGATGCATCAGAGTATTATGAAAGAGAAGAAGGAAGGCAATGTGTCTGTAATGCATATTTTGGTCCAAAAATATCCATACAATGATAAAAATACTCATATGGGAAATCGCAGAGTTTGTGGTCATTATACAGTTCAGTGTCATTAATACCAATTTCCTGGACTCCTATTAAAAGAAGTCAGTTATGAATAATATTTTCATGATGATTGTGAAATTGTGTTCTTAATAAAGTAGCTTGTTGATTCTCTTCATTTTATTGGTTGCTTTCTGAGAATGTACATGAACATTATTTTTTTTAATGGTTCCTCACTTTGTACAAGCAGTGATTAGAGAAACGGGTGGTTGAGATGGTATAGAATCAGCTTGGGAATAAGGTGAGTAGAAAACTTTGCAGATCTAACAACGCTGAAGTTTCCTTAAAACTCTCAAATGTTTTTTAAAACACAGTTGTCTCAAGGAAGGAGAGTTTCCATCCATCTCTGTTACTGGGAAAGCACAACAAATATAGCCCAAACTGGGAAGCAGTTAAGTGCCCTACTGCCACATGAAGGAAAGCCTCTATCCTGGTTGTTTTCTTCTCCTTCCTTGCTGAAGGGTTTGCTTAATAGGGTCCCTTAGAAAGGAAAAGGTTGTCTGCTCAAGTCTAGATCCTGCTGTCTTGTTAGACCTTTCAAAAAGTTGGCGTATTTGGTGTGTCCAAACCTGTTCTGCTCCTGGAAGGAAATCTTGCAGCATTTGTGCACTTCAAGGGTTACAAGTCAAGCGGAGAGTGGTTTGTAGCAAACTGCCAGTCTGCAAGTCTTGCTTTCCCATGAGCTTCCAGCGAGTGCTCATACAATCTGATTAAYGTGGTTCACATAGCAAGGACGCTGGCCTGGGGACTACCAGGTCTGGCTCATGGAAATGCAATTTATATGCCATGGCTGCTGTATCTGTGTGTTAGGGCTCTCATTTGTGCTTCTGTTTCTATCTCTTCTCTCTGTTGTTTTAGGCAGAAATGTCCATGTGGATTTTAACGACTGGTTATATTGCAGTTTGTTTGTTTTTTTCGTAGTGGTGTTATTTTTAATAATAAACACATGCATCTGCAGTAGAGAAAAGGAAAGAAATTCCATACATTTGTGTTTGTATTGATCCCTTTAGCTCTGAACTTGATCTGTTGTTCATGATAGTCCCACTTTGAGTGGAAAGCTGGATTACGTGCCCCCCAGAGGTCCCTTTCGATCAGCATTTCTGTGATTCTGTGACTCCTGTTGACTTTTCAGTATGAATTACCAAAATTAAGAGAATTAGTGGGATTATATCATCACATCTTTTTAAGAAGCTTTAACCTATTTTACTGTGAAATGAATAGTTCTGTTTCATAGCTAGAGCAGGGAAGAGAGGACTTAGTTTTCAGCGTTTTCCTGGAATATTTTTGAATTAATGTTGCTTTTTAAAGAAAATCGTAGAGAGGAGGTCACTGCACATGTTAGTGGGCATGCAAAGTACCCTTAGTGGCTGGTCATCCACTGCACCTCTGCAGTCTGGTAGCTGGATGCTACCACATGCTGCAAGTACACTAGCGGTCTTCAGAATATGTAGCATCATCCAGCATTTAGGAATATTCTTTTCTTATGTTAAGTATATTTATGTATGTGAGAAAGAAAAGAATATGGGCGTTGTAAATATGGATTAGGAGTTTGTCTGTGAATCATAGGACCCGTGACGTGTCAAGCAGCCGGAGATGCGTTATTTACAGAGGCATGTTACATAATTGTGCCCATCTTATGGTGATGAGTCATCAGGTTAAGTAAAAGCAGATCTCCCATATATGGGTGAGGGTGACTAATCATTGTGGTGCTGCTGGCGGTTCTGGGACTTTTACTGTTCAAAGGTTCGGTGTCAGCAAACTGTCATTTTCTGATTAATACTGCTTTGTTGAAAAGTTCCCAGACATCTCTAGTTGTGTTGTACGAGAGCAAGTGCCCGAACATGAGTATCCAGCATCATCTTCTAAGAGTACCAACACGCATTTAGTTGATTGTGTAATACTGAGTTAGTGCAAGCCATCAGCCTTTCTGCCAGTTCTTGTTTTGGATGACAAGTGAGAAAATACGTCTTAGAATCAGAATACGTTCTACAATGCGTACCCTACTTTAACTCGGTATACCAAGCTCTATAAGCTTCCCGAATGTGTCCTCTTCGTTCTTGTCTTAATGCGTGCTTTGTTTATCTTCAGTTGTTTACCTCTTTAAATCAAGAAGTACTAAAGCATAAACAATTTAAGCTCTAATAGCTGTGTGCAAACTCTGGCTAGTCTAAAATATCATGAGAGTTTATTGAAAATATTTGCTCTAAAGGAGCTGATCTGTTTATTTTAAATTGCCAAGTATGTCTTATGTTCCCCTCTAAGGCTGCTCTATTTGGGGTAAAGAAGTATTATGTTTATCTTTTAAGAAATTTAACTTCACTAGTATAGGCTAAGTAATAAGAACTGTTCAGAGTTCAGCCTAATAAGTCTGATAAATTTTGCATGTTAAAAAAGTTTATCTGTCAACTCGTATGTGTCAGAAAATGTCTGTAACAGACGGGTATGCAAAACTGAGAACTGAGCTAGACTTTAAATACTGAACTTCTCTAGTTTATTAATCATGATACCCTCATTCTCATACATCTCTGCAGGGCTGAGAAATTTGCATAAAGTGATGATAGGGAGTCTATCAAATAGATTATTGTTGTATCTTCAGCCTTTAACCGTATACCCAGGAAGCATCTTTGTATCTTATCTCCCAAGACTAAGGTCGGTGTTGGGTGTGGCTTAGCAGAAAAGAGCATCAGTTCCAGCCGCTTTATGTGTTTTAATTCTGGAAGGGCTAACAGCAAAGTGCAAAATTCTGCTAGAAAGGTATTGAAAGCATGTACGCTATTGAGTTAGAGCTTTACACGCAGATTTACTTCATCCCAGGTCCTAAATGTGTTTGCAAAGTGAGTGATGCTCAACTAAAGGAACAAATCCCACACTGAACTCCCAAGTGTCAGGCAGGGAAAGGCTGTGTCTAGCATGGCAGAACTGCATTACAGATATGTATGCAGGCAAAGAAGCAGAAAGAAGGATGCTTCCTCTGAGTTTTATTTGCAGAAATCTGCTGAGGATTCCTCTGTTGACCTGAACTAATGCACCTTGTGTTTTGTTGCAAAGAGAAGTCATAACCTCATTTCCGCACGTAGACACTGGAGCATGCAGGATGCTGAGTGTCACACGTGTTGTCTGTGTGTGAAATAGCACATTGGGATAAATTTGTGAGAATTGTGTGACCTGCAAAATTACACCTCCAGGCAGACTCAAATGGCCAAACTCTGACATTTCTCAAACTCAACAACTTATTTCGGTAGAGATTTAGCGGGGGGGGAAAAAAAGTCAAAGGTCACCAAACGCATTACCGCTCCACTCTTTGCCTATAGCTATAGCAACCCTAAATCTGCTAATGTTGTATCCTTAGGCAGATTTGGCTAGGTCCTAGGAACAGCGGTAGTGGCTTGAAGGCTTCATTGTGGCGATACGTGGACACCACCTTGCATTGCCTGTTATACACTGGGTTGCTGCTACTTAATGGCTTCAGTGAATGTACCCCTGATTTGCCAGGAGCAGAATCGGGCCCGATAATGGATGCGAAGGTAGGTTGCCTTTTGACAGAGTTATGGAGTGTTAGTGTGCCTCTGCATGGCTATATGGGTATAGAAATATGCTTTCATAAACATGTTTTCCTCTTGGTTTGCTGTAGCGGTTGCCTTGGTAACGGTACTATGTGTACTTGAGCTTTAACATTCCAGAGTTCACCCAGAAAATAAATTTGGCGTGCTTGTGAAGTAAACTTGCTTATTTTCTGTATTCTTTGGATACAAATCGTTCAAAAAAGATGAAAATTATGTTACTGCCATACTCTGTTTTCTGCTATAAACCATGCACAGAATCATTAAGGCCGTCATCTATCAAAATACAGTAAAATTCCAATAGAGCTAAATTGAAAATGTTGCCATCTTCAGCTCCATAAGATATTATTTTTAAGGGCCCTATGTCACTGTTGAAGTTGATAAAACTCGATCAAACCTCACTGAGGAAGAAATGAAAAAAACTTTTTATAAAATATACTTTGAAATAAGAATTTTCTCCTAAGAACTGACCTGTTTCTCTATAGCAAGTCAGAAGACCCTAGGATGGTGATAACAATCATTTTATTTGTATGTATCAGTCTTTTAAATATATCATTTAAAATGTGGTTCCATTCAAATAATTAACCTTTAAATGAGATCTTAGGGCATCATATTTCCTACATCTCTCTGATTTCCGTGTGAAGTTTTAACTTAAAGGAAGATTTCCTTTTGCAACGAGAAAGTTTTTACAAAATTCATCATAAGCTCTGATAATCCCCCTGGATCGTCGCATTCTGTGTATCACCAGGGACAGCAGGGAATTTGTAGGRCAGGCTCTCTTCTGCTCTCCTCTGCGCCGGTGTTGATTCCAGGACCTTCAATGGGAGCCCTAGAAACAGGTTTTTGGAGGTACCTATCATCTACAACTGAGGCCGTAGCTCCCTTGTGGCAAGAAAAATTGTACCAACGTCAGTCAGAAGTGCAGGTGTTACTGAGGAAGCCTGTGTCAGTAGAATTTTTTTAAACTGATTTTTGAATATTCTTGTTTTTGGGGAGGAGAGGAGAGTGGAGTTTTTTTTGTTGCCTTATGTCACATATAGACGTGTAGTCACCTGAAGTCATTCTGTTTGGGGACGGCATGTCCTTAAAGTGTCTAGCTCGCTTAAGAGCCAGTCTTCTTTTTAGAAGAGACCTGAGTACATCTTTGTGCGTGGAATCTGCAGTTTACTGAAACTTGGTCTTAGGACCTCGTGTTTGCAGGTCCAGCTACATGGTATATCCCTTTATCAGGGTGGCGTATCCCTTCAGGAGACAGACCTAATTTCCAGGGCTGAATTATGTCAACCTCTTTTTTTTTTTTGTACAAAATACTTTTGTATTAAGACTACATAATCTTCTGTCCCAGCTACTCAGAAGGAGTCATCACATTTTTTTCCGGCAGAATGTCTTAGTATTGTCTACGAGTGGAGTCTGCGTTTGAATAAAGAACTGTTAATTTTCCTGTTGTTGCTAACATAGTGGCTAAGCCTATGTCCCAAACATGAGGAAAGCAAAAATCATTCTACAGAAAATTATGGAAAAGATGATGGAAATATCGCATTATTTCTTGAATTACAGTACAGTGTAATATTGCTGTTGTCAAGTTGTTCTGCAGATGACTTGTTTCAGGGATTTATACCGCTGGTGAAGAAATTTGGCTCGGCCTGGAACTTGGCATCAGCTGATTTAGCAGAGTGCGGCGTTGCTGTCATACACATTTTAAAGACTTGGATGTGTAGTGGATGTTTATTTCAGGAAGAAGTACAGACATTTGTCCTTTAAACAGGCAACATTATATCCATTTGGGGGGTCTGCCCAGACGCAAAATGATTACGAGGACTTAAGGCAAAAGCGCTCTTAATGGAGAGTACTGGGAGAGAGGAAAATGAGAATGAAAGAGAACCACTAAAAATAAGATTAGCCCATGACCTCAGATTTTTCTTTCTGTGACTATAAAAAGAAGCAGCAATGCTTTAGTACCTTTCCATGGTAAATCTTGCCTTTTCGGTAATGAACACTAAATGTCCTGCGAAGACGTACGCTATAGGCAGCATGTTAAAGCTTGCCACTCCGTTTGCTGTGCATGAGCCTGCTAATTGTCTCAGCTATTTATAACGGGGTTTAACAACTGCAGCAGTAGCAAAGATAAGGGAATTTACTGCAATTTATTCATTGGCTTTGGTCTATGCCTGTTGGTTTCATAAAACGTTCACATGAGCTAACCTTTCTGCTGTGGAGGTATTAGAAAGAGGCAATGATACAGATGCTGCTTCTTTCTTGTAGCCCTTGTTATATAGTTTCCAAAGGCTTCATTGATGGGGATTCAAGCGGGAAAGATATCACAAAAGAAATTTCTGGTTGTTTCATTGCAAGATGCACCTATGTGCAGCATGTAAATGCATGATTTTTAAGGTGAAGAAACAAGTAGATGGTTTAGAAATGGGCTCACTAAGGCAATAATGGTCTGATACGTCACTTGATTTCTTACGTACAGTTAACCAGAAGGATATTTAGCACTTATTTGACATCTCAGTTATAACCACTCTCCTCACAAATAAGTGGAAGTGTAGAAATCTATGTCAACTTTATTGGACATCAGTTTTGGTATAGTCCAGTATTCTACAATTTATGATCCATTTTGCTATCACTGTAGAATGGCTTTAAAGTTTAGTTGGTGCAGATTCAGACTTTTTATCTTTATAATAAAACGTGTGTTTAACAACAATTAAATGTTGAAACAGCTTGCTGGCAGATGGGAGGGATTTTCTATCTCCTGAAATTTTCAAAAATGTCTTTCAAAACTATGTTCAGTTTATGGTCTGTGTTTTAAAGAAGACTGAACTAGACTATCATAGGGTTATTTTTCTTGGCTTTATACTTCATCCAACTTTCTGTTGTCTATTTTTTACTTTATTATTCTCTATGTAGTGCTTTTTATCCTACTAATTCCTACCTAAAATTGTTTTTATTACATAACATTTAAGCCAAGCTACTGCCTTAACCAACCAAGTAATAAACCAGGCTGTTAATATACATTAAATTATAGGGAATGAATAATTTGTGCCTTCAGAACTAGAAAACCAGTTTCTAAAATCATTATTGGCATAGTTAAATACACTGTGGGTCATGATATCAGATACTTTGTGGTATATTATGTCCTTATAATCAAACAGTAAATTTGTCAATCTTATTACAAAAAGGGAAGACATTAACTGCGGTTGTTCTTGTTCTTTATATTCTTTAACAAAAGCACATGTATTGCTGAGAAGATCCCATACACCAAAGGCTGGTCTTAAATATAACAGAAGTGAATATTGATCTTTTGGGTTCTTTTTTTGCTGGTTTCTTTTCTGAAATGCAGTAACTGAGTTTGGTGCTTTGTACAAAAATTGAATGGCTGAAATATTAAGCTGTAGAGTGTGGTTACGACTCATCTGCATTCATAACCGTTTAAAGAAATTTCATAAGAATTTTTATTATGCGCTTACATGTAGCAATTTAAATAACCTTTATTAATACACTCCATTGAACAATAACATACATTTTTAAAATGTCATAAATGCGGAGGGAACTTAAGTACCACCACTATGCAATGGTCTCCATTTAAAAGCTCAGCAGAATCGGTATTTGCCATACAACGGGATCTGAAATACTGCCTTTAATTCATATTCTGTAGGTAATGTTGTAGTAACCCGTTAAGAGTTTATTCATTTGGCTAAGGCAGCTTGTTAAATGACTGCAGTAATTTTAGAATCAAAATGATTATTTCCAAAACATAGTAATGATTTGTTTTGCTTTTAAAGGAAAAAAAAACAAAACACTTGTCTTCAATTTCTGATTAAAAGCAGTACAAAACGGAGTTGCAAAGTTGAGGTTGTTGGGCAGTTGTTGTTATCTGGTAGTGTCCCTTGTCACTGACAGTTTGCAAATTAATCCCTCCATCAACAAAACAGAAGGAGACAGAGTGAAAGGGGAGTTAGGCTGAAAATTGGCCGGACAAATTTTCCATAGGGTATTTTTTAATGGCTTGATATCTAGTTGGTGTCTGGTAATAAGCACAGAGCCCCAGGGATCAGTTTTGGAGCCCCTGTTATTCAATATCTTCATCAACAGCCTGGATGATGAAGCAGAACGATCCCTCAGGAGGTTTGGAGGTGACACTTGATTAGGGGGAAGATGTTGATGTGCTGAACTGCAGAGCTACAGTTCAGAGGGACCTTCACAGACTTGAAGGTTGGGCTGAGAGGAACCCCACCAAGTTCAGTGAGGAGAACTGCAGGTTTCTGCCCCAGGGCAGTCGTAACCCCCTTGATCCATGTGGCAGGACCTGACCTGAGTCTCAGCCTGCCAAGAGGGGCAAGGGTTATAGCAGATGCCAAGTGGGAGCAGGAGTTGTTGCAAGTCAGGCAGCACACTGGGCTATCAGGAGGAATGTGGCTAGCGGATCGTGGAAAATCATTGCCCTCTGGTACTGTAAGGCCACACATAAATCCTGTGTCTGGTTTTGGATCCCCCAGTTCAAGAAGGATGTTGAGAAACTGAAGGGGATCTCACAGGTGACTGCTGATGTTGGGCTTGTTTCTTCTGGTGAAGATGGGAATCTGATAGCAGCAAACTGCCTGGAGAGGTAGTAGAGGCAGCAGAGCCAAACTCTTCTTGGTAGGGGCAGGTGGTAAAAGAAAGTGCAAATTGTGGCTTAGGAGGTTCAGGCTCACATTAGGAAAAGCTCCAGGAGGATAGTAGAGCAGCAGTGAAACAGCTTACCCAGAGAGGTGCTGGGATCCTCCATCCTGGGAGGTTTTCAAGGTTCAGCAGGACAAAGCAGTGGTTTCCCTGATATGATACTGGCGGTAGTCCTGCTTTGAGTGAGGTACTGAACTGGATAGCCTCCAAAGGTCCCTTCAAACTAATGTTTTATGAGTATATGATCCTATTCACTTGAAAAAATTAAGCATGTGTTATTTTATAGGACTATAGCTATAAGACCTTTGCCACTTTGATCTCTGATCTGCAAACCAATGAAGCATATGCATAATTTAAAGCATCCGTTGTGGCGAGATGCACAAAGGCACCTCAGAACTGCAGCATTTACGCGACTGCTAAATTGAACAGGACCTGCAAAGATCTGAACTATCTTTTTGCACATCCTTAGGGAAGATACTTTTGATAAAAACTTATGGATCCTTAAGGACAACTAAACTGATTTTAAAAGATTCCTTGTGGGTTTTCCAGAGAAAAGCATGCAAGTTTGTTTGTTCAAACGTGCTTAAAATTATGCAGTGTTGCTTTAACTCCTCGCGCTAAGTCTCACTTTGAGTGCTTTGCTGGAACAAAGGCAAAATACCCTATGGCTATGCAGGTTTAAACCATTTGTTAGCTCAACTGGATTTTAAAGACAAGCATTTTTTTATCAATATTTAAATAAATAATGAAGCTTATTCACGCTAATTTAGATTCTTTAGTTCAGCTCAGCCTAAGCTCTGTTGCTTCCACTGCATACAGAAAAATTTGGATCGCAGGTGGAGGATTGATTTGCAAAACCTATACGACAGCTAGACTTGAAACACTGCCTAAAGTATGTGCTCGCTTGACTGTTGCTATACTGCCTGGAAGTTACAGGCGAGGGATTTTTTTTATATGGCTTTACAAGGAAATAGGATCTGTAAATTGGTATTGTATAAAGCAAGATAGTCTTTCCGTGACCCATGGACTGGTTCATTATATCAGTGCTTTCTAATGGTTCCTTCTCTTCAAAGAGCTTCAAAAAGCTAAACTCTACTTTGCCATTCAAGTAGGTTCATCATGTGGCCTAAATAATGTTATCTGGGGGTAGGTCTTCAGAGAAAGAAAATGTCTTAAAGTATAAAAAGGAAGGTATAATGTAGTGCTGTAGATGTCAGTCAGATACCCATCACTGAGAAGTTTAATATCTGTATCTGCAGTTTATTCTAATTGATGGTTCTGTCTGCTTGAAAAGCCCTAAATTACTGATGCTTATGTGATGGACGGTCCAAGTATGGATGAAAATGGCACCACACTGTTGCAGTCTGTAAAAAAATGGTTTGTTGAAAATAGACTTGGAGAGTTTGTCCTGGATGTCAGAGCTCCATTTAAAGGGCTCGTGCTTCCATAGAAATGTCTAGAAATGCCGCAGATAGGCCTCGCTGTTAAAGGAATGATTTTGATATACGTACCTGGCAATGATTTTGATTCATTAAAATGGGGAAAATAAGTGGAGCAAAACAGCTGGGGCAATTTTGAAGTAAATTCATCAGTCATTCAGGAACTATGCATTTAAAATACCTATAAATAATAGAATGCTCCATCTAAACGGAAGCCTTTTATTGATGTGTAAGTACAGTGTCACCCTGAATTTTCATTTTTAACTTATCGTTTCCTTGTGTTTAGAACCAGATCAGGCAAGCTATTTTATTTCTTTTTTTAAAAAAACCTTTATTTTAACGTCATTATTTTGTATGATGAGTGAAATGAAATTGATACAGTTGTTACAGCTTCAAAATGACTTTCAGGTAATAAATAATTGCTTTGGAAACTGTATGTGCCTTCACTCAATTTTTAATATTATCTTGGAGACTGGAGACTGAAAAAGTAATACGGTAACTTTTGTGTTTTGCCACTGGTATTTGTAAATCCCCTTTACTCATATTCTTACAATATGTTGTAGCTCTTTGAATACCTTCTTTCCCCTCTGTGACGATGATCATGGGAGTAATAATGCTACAAAGGCAGGAAGGAGGATGGAGATAGGGAGAAAGGAACATTGCAAACCCAGTTTTTGCTTTTAAATATAGATGCTCAGTTCTCTCAGGTTTACAAAGGAGACGTARGGAAACAAATGCTTAAGTTTTTCCTTTGTTTTAACAGATAAAAAGATGGCCTACCACAAAGTGAACGCGGAGCAGAGGGCCCAAGGGCACTCTCCGTACCTCGACAGCGAYGACCTGCAGGCCACAGCACTGGACCTGGAGTGGGACATGGAGAAGGAACTGGAGGAGCCYGGCTTTGATCCCTTCCGCCTGGACGGTGCAGCCCAGCATCCGCTGGGGAACTTGCAGAGCCCTGACCTCGATCTYGAGCCCATTCAGCCATCCACGTCTCCTAAAGGCAGGTTCCAGCGACTCCAAGAAGATCCAGACTACATCTCGCATTATACGAGACAGGCGCCAAAGAGCAACCGCTGCAATTTTTGTCAGATGCTTAAAGTACTTTGCACTGTTTTGATTCTATTTATTTTGGGGATTTTGGTAGGATATTATGCACACAAGAGATGCCCTCCTTCCCCAGCATCTCCAGAACCAAATAACCCTCATGTCTACCAAGAGATTCTCAAGGAAATCAAAGCTGAAAATATTCAACAGATTTACAGGTATGTAACCTTGATATGTTTTTGTCTAAATGCAATCAGGTGCCAATGTTAAGATTYCCTGTGACTTTTTTTTTAATGTGGTATCTTATTAACAAACTTTGAATATTTCTTCCTGTATTCAGTTTTACCATGATGCTTGGGACACTTTCCATAGACATATATGGGGGAAAGAGCGAATGAAACTAGAATGATGTGCAAGTGCATGTGGATTTGTGTTAGTCATCCTGTTATGGGAATATTCTTACTGTAAGAGAGTCATTATTGTTTTTGCTTTAATAACATTCTGTTGCTAAATATTAATATTACCTTTATTGTACAGGAATTGGAAAACATAGGCAATTCAAAGTAAGTGAGAATAAAGATAAATCAGCTTTCTAAATCCAGTGAGCTGTTGAATGGCATTGTCGAACAGCAAGATTTTTAAACTCCGTTTTGTAATACTTCATGCTTTAAGAAATCTCCATTTAATCGCAATGACAATTGAAGTGGATCCTGACTTGTTTTTCAGTCTATGAGGTGAAATAAACCTTTAGTCTGCATGGGTGGTAAGGAGGAAAAAATTGAAATCGCTGAACTCTGAAGGACTGTGATTTTTTGAGCACCCAAACAGGCAAATAACTCTTTTTCCCAAGATATTTTTTAAATTTACCTGATTGTAAAGCCAGTGCTTAGGTCCCTAGGACCTGTTTTATGGATATGAAGTGTTGTAAAATACCCACTGAAACCCCTGGTTGGCACTGTGTGTGTGTGTGTGTATATATATACACACACTTATATATGTACACTTTATTTTATACTTTATTATATACTTTATTTATACTTATATATATATATATATATACACACTTTTTTTTTAATGTGGACTATTTCCACTGTTTGGGAAGTTTATATAGCACTCATCACTGTGGTATCAGAATACGCTATTGGCCCAATATACTCACTTTCCTGTAGCAGTGAATGTGGAAGAAACCAGGTTTTCTGTCCTACTTTTGAAATTTATTTCTATATAAAGGAGGAAATCAGCTTTCTTCAGGCTTATGGAACTGACCCTAAGCAGTGGAAGATTTTTTTTTCTTTTTTCTTCCCCCCCGCTCATGATAAAGGAAATGCGTTGATGGCTTTTTGTCGCTTGCAGAGCAGAACTGGYAGAACTTATGTACCTGAGGTTACAAAGGATTGTTGTAGTGGAAATCTAAAGAGCTGGTCTAGGTATAGCAGAAGTAAATTGAAAGTATTCTAACATAATTTTTTAAAATTATATTTAATAAGCGAAACTTAAAAGCCTTGAAGTGATAGTACCATGTTTCAAGCCAAGACTTACTAAATTCAAGGAAAAAAAAAATSTATGAAAGACTTGATGTCAGTTTTCATGAGCCGATCCATCTCTACTGATCGATCTAATTATTTCCATAAAGAGAAAGGTTATAGTTGATGAAAAATTGTGATTTTGAAGGGTAAAAATTCAACCTCCTTATCTGCTTGGAAAGGAAATTAAGTTGAAGTCTATCATGAGGCTTAGTCATGAACAAAGCGTTTGAATAAACTGAGCTCTGCAGATTGGGTATTATAAGAATTRCAACAAATGACAGAGAATTCTGTCAGTCTTAGGATAATATTCCAATACTTTGTGTTTTGGGGTTGGGAATAGCTTTTCATTTTATTATTTCAAAAGATGGCTTAAAAATATTCCTTTATTTCAACASTGTTCAAACTATTTCAACTAGATATTAAGATGCTAGTGAGAATCCGGACCTGAGAGGAAAGGAATTATATAAATGCTKTGGATCTTATGAAACTTAGGTTTCCTTTTATTCCTTATTTCCTTATCCTTTTATAAACATATATGTTTCTTAGAATTTGGTATTTTTTTCAACAAGTATAATCAAGGATGAATTTGGCTGCCTATCAGTATTGTGTATAAATAGATAAACAATGCTTCTGGTATGTGCAGTACCCAGAAGATAGTTTTTCTTAGGCCAGCATTTTGATCTGAGACAGTTTTGTGTGTTGTAAACTGCATATTGTGTTAAGTCRCTTTCCCGCAACATCTGTTTGGCAAAAGTCGCAGCTATTGCAATGAAACCTGCGTGCATGTAGCCCCACAAATATAGAACACGCAACATATGTTCCTTGRAAAAAAAAGAACCCTGACAAAATCAATATATGTTATTGTAAGACTTCTTTCAATTTAATATACTTTGAATTATGAGGATAAGTGGCAGCTGCTTAAATTGCAGTTTCTAAATGTTACTCAGAATGACATTAATTTAATTTTCTTAGCTTACTACTTGGATCAGACTCAGTAATAGTGAGAAATTTTGCTAACAGTCCTGAAGAAGGAATTAGGAGAAAAATGCGCACAAGACATAGCAGTGCCAATCTGATTAACCAAGTGCACATCACCTTGATGTGCTTGGAGATCTGGAGTAGGGACTTTCTGTTAGGATGAAATCTGCAGTCAGGTGAGCCTTGAGTACTGGGACCTTCTGGGCTTTTCTACAACTTGAAGTGCACCAGGAGATTTCCCTTGATTTCCCTGGGATTTGGGCTGGCTTCTGTGCAAGTTGAAAGAAATGTCATTACCAAAGACTATGTTAGGGAAGGGAGGAGCGTGTGCATGGCTTGTCTGCATGGTTTGCTGCAAGAGGAGACTGGGGCATTCCTGTGCRCCTTCTCCATTTGAGGTTCTCGGTGCGAGTTTGTGTGCTGCCCTTCTGGCCGTCCCCTTCTGGCCGTCTCCATCAACTRATTCCACTTTAAACATCTTTTGCAACAGACATACCAGATAGCATTAGGTAACAAAACCCACTGTCTTGGCTTTTATTCTTTGAGCTGTGCACCTTGTTCCCCAAGGAACATCAACACCACGGAATTTCAGTGCGATGTAGCACAGTTGTAATTACTGGCTTTGGCTAAGTTGTCTAACCAYGATACAGCCTAGGTAAAGATCATCTCTGTAAATTTTTAGAACATCCCACCRCCACCACCAGTAAGGAAGTGCTGACATTAAAAATAGAAATCAGTTCACTTCCGTCCTGATGATTCAGAGTTTCAACAGGACTAAAAAGAAATGCCTCACAGGAGGAAAGGATTCCCCATAAAAAGCTAAAGGGCTTGCCTTCCCCAGCTTGTTGTTTCACATTCTGACAAAAATAGGGACAAATGTTGTTAATAATGYTTAATCAGTAAATCCAATATTTTAGAAGTCTAAATACTAATTTGTTCAGAACTTTAAAAGAGAAACATACTGCTCTGCAGTATGGGCAGAGCCAGCATGGGTAAAAACAGACATAATTCTGCAAGCATCATGAGCTGATGGGAATGTAATGGTATTACATCTGTTGGTGCCATGAATATATTTCCCTTCACTTTTTCTTTGGAAAGATATCTGAGAAGGTTATAGTTCCAGTCTGCTGTATCTTAGCTCCCGCCAGCCTTACAGATGAATATGAAAAGGGCAAATATCCCACATTCAAAAGAGACCAGATAGAAGTGTCTTGGGCACTGTTTAAAATTGTATCTGTAACCAGTAAAACCAATTGGGGCAACATGGAGGGACAAAGCTGGTAAGGTTTATAGCCTGAAAGTAGGCTCTCTGTTAGGACAGCTAGGTCAAGACTTCGCGGTAAGATAGTGTCCTCGGAACCGTTTTGGAGATGGTGCGTCAAGAGAGCGTAATAAGAAAATAGTCGTCTGTGTTTTGATTCAGCAGTCTCGGTAGCTCCCCATTTGCAGATCCTAACTAAAAATCTCTAGAATAATGAAAATTCAGTTTTCAAGAGTGATGAACATGTTTAGATGTGGAAGTCTCTGAAGTTTATAATAATGCTTAGATCCTAAGATTTTGAAAAATATGGCGACACCCAATGATTCTAAGTGTACTGTCAAGTTTTCAAAAGTAAATGAAGCCAATTTTCAGTGAAAACAGACATTCTTAAACTCTTCTTGAAAACGGAATTCTGTTTTTTGTTATCACTTAAGTGCATCTGAAAATTCAGCTGTTTTTAAATTCTCACTGTGCATAGAGAGAGGCACTAAAGATGYATGTTTATCCTGTTTTTATTGCACATCTGCCAGATGTGGTTTAGCCATATAATGTTCATTATTACATAATTGAACTGTTCAGCAGATTAGTGTTTATAATGAGTGGATTGAACTTCTGATGCCAAATTAAAGATCAGTGTGCCATTTGTGCTGTGCCCTGTCAGTTCCTTCCCACTACCTCTTAGGCAGATTTTTCCTGCCCTATTTTCTTATGGAAAATACACGGGGGAAAAAATATAGGACAGTAGTGACRTGCTGGTCTCAATGAAGTTAGAGGGAGTATTGTCACAAAGTTGAGTAGTGCTAGGATTTTGTTAATCRTGTGTGTTGTTAAGCTTTCACATTTAAGAATGATTAATATTTAGGTTTTATGCAAAGCAGGACTTCATTGGGCGTTTTCCATTAAGGTTTGAGTTGAATGTTAATAATGAAATCAAAGGGGACAAGACCGTGATAGCATGAAGCATAACTGAAATACCATCTCTAAGACCTCTAATATTGTAATAAATAGTACTGCCTAGTGTGACATCTTTTTCTTAAATAAAATATTTTGTATTGTATTTTGACAGCAAAGCATTTGAATAGAGGAAATACAGAAAGTGATATTTTCATTTTGTATGAAGTTATTTCAAGTTTGTTGCTCCAAAACAGATAAAAATGAAACAAACCCCTAAATATCCTGTGAAATATGGAACTACCATATATACTTAATAGGATGTTGTAATTTTGTTCTGACTTCTGTAAATTAAAACAGATAAACAGAAAGTTTAATGTAGTAAGTGGAAAGAAATTAGACAGTTGTGTTGATATGATAATTCTAGCTATTGCATTTTATTTATCAGATTAGTTTATTCTCCCAAATATTAATTTTAAAATTGTAATAACCTTATACTACTTTACTATGTAACTCCTTTCAAGGATCGTAGATCTCAGTGACTATCATATTTGCAGTCAACTTGGGTACTTTTTTCCGTGGTTAAGAATGTGGTGCCACACACCAAAGGATTTTTTGCTCTTGTTCTTCATCCAGTCTATTGCTCTTCATTCTGTATATCCTTACTCAAATGCTATTTTCGCTATGATTTTTTTTTCCCCTTGAGCAACAGGGAGGTTTAAATCCCTTCATAATACATCTAGTTGTAACTAACTGTCCTTTGGAGGCATATCTGTTCCTTCTTCCAGCTGGTGCTATCACCTGCACAATCTCACAAATCCATCTGTGGTAGGAATCGATTCATCACTGATGCTCAGTGTTATCCAGAACTTAAGCTTTACTTCTTCAAAAGGCTTTAAAAAACTAGACAGCAACAGCTCTGCCATACAATCATTGCCAAAGAAACAAAAATTCCTACATAGCGAGAAAAGGAGTTTACTTCRCTTTCTGAAAGTGAGGTAGGAAGCTGCCGTTCCATACTGAAACGTTTATTGTCCCTATCAATTATATCCAGCTCTGCTAAAAACTTGCAGCTTCAAACCTTTTTTCAGGTAAAAACCTATGAAATGGATACCTGGCAAGCAAAACAAGCCCCAAACTTCTCAGCAAAATTGAATTCTTGTGATTTGCACTGAATTACATTTCCAAGCTGCTGCTTGGCAAAATTTTATCTGCCGTCCCAGGAATGAGGAATTGTGGCAGGAGCAAAACTTTGTCCCCTACAGGGAGGGAATGAGGAGGGAAAGGAGAAATAAGTGATTTTGTTGTGCTCAGGGGCTCTCGTGGCTCTTCCTCCTGGAAAGGATCCAGGAGACRCTTTTGAAAAGAGGTAAGAGTCATGTCAAGCAAGTGGAAGTTTCCTACCTTACCCCATTGCTACCTYGCCAATAAAGAATGGCTCTTAGAGCAGGGGGCAGCGTCTTTTATAGAAGAAAGATGCCCTGCGTGACCCAAAGGGCTATCTCTGGAACCATAACTTGATAAATTTAAGCTACGGATGTCCAGTTATATCAARTATTGAGATTTCCCCCCAAACAGGGTGTATCTGGACCTCCGAGGTGTTAACAGAAAGTGTCTGTTTTACAGCTCTTTCATTAGTTTCATTTGATTGATTTCATTTTTTTTTAATTTGCCAAATATAACTCTTTCATTGGTTTTTCTATAGATGAAAGAAGGAAGCATTATATTGATATAATGMCTGAAAAGGAGATGCAATTTTGTTCCTGTTAGTGTCAGTCATGGCATGTGCTTATGAAGATCCTCTTCCTTTTTGAGTAAGAACAGAATTTTGCCAAAAATGCCTTGGCTTATGGTTTTTCAGTATTGTAAGGATGCGTTTAATGTTTCAAGTCCACTGTGTGGTTCAGTGAGAACAATTTTTCTCTGTTGATTATTTTTTRTAAGGGTAACCATAAAAATATATTGAATTTTAAATGTTAGATTTGGGAAGTCATTTGGGAAGTAAAATCTGATTTTGTATTATGTCAGTGTCCTTTGTAAATGAAGTACACCATGTTGCTGTAAAATAATTTTTCTAAGCGATGTACCAGTGTGMTAGAGTAATGAATTAGATCCAATAAGCTGTATATTCACATTGGCATAATAAGTAACTGCTCCCTTGATAAATTTTCTTATCTGTCCCAGCCAACATGAATGGCTTCTATCTTATTGCTTGTTTCTCAAAAACAGCATGCAGTTCTGCGCTATAGAAAGAACATCAAAATTGGGCCAACTTATCAGTTCATAAACTCTTTAAATGACAAAAAGTATCTAATTTTGTCTTAGAGATGTATGAAAATAAGAGGTATTGTCAAACCTCTGAGACCTTTGCTCAAAAGAAGAGAGGCAGGAGAGTTTTAATGTGTTGTATGTGTCCTGCATGGCTATAAGAGAACTGAGAACGATGCTTTTGAGTGTTTTAAGCACAGCAGTGTTTTTCCAGGTTGTTTATCTTGTGGAATTGCAAAACGTGTTGATGAGCTAGTTGGGAATTTTTAGAAGTTCTTCTTATTGTAGGTTRTTTTTTCTTCTTTCTTTCATAAATCTGTCTTTCTGTGGTACAGTATCTAGTTTTAATGAAACCATCACAGGTTCAGAAGGGAAATGTGAGAGGAGATGATGGGGGACAGCTGAACGCTGCTCCAGATGAGGCCCCTGGGATGCAGTGCACAATCCTGCCCTGAATTAGCTTCAACAGGACCATTTCATTCATTTCATAACATTTCATGCATGAGTGCCTTTTTGCAGAAAGTCTAAGTGTTGKTCCAGAGCCTCCCATTTTCTAATAAAAAGCCATACCTGTTTTTGATCATCTGTAGAACGTAATTTAATTTTGCTCTAATCACTTATTTTTTTGATTGCATAATCTTACCTATTTTAAAAGTAGCAATTATGTTGCCTATTTGCCTTAAACCCGTTGTAGCGGGTGGGGGAGTCATTTGCTTTGTAGAGGACCAGCATATCTCCCTTCTGCCCCTTCGGGTTAACAGGCGGATCGGAGAGGGAATAACGATTCCTTGAATTGTCCCGTTTTCCTAGGCTGCCCTTGGCATGGCCTGTCTGCCCTCGAAGTCTTGCTCTCTCCCTTGCCTTACGTGCTGGCGAAGGCTGTTTGGAAAACTGAGGGTTTCTCAGGATTGTTTCTGTTGCAGCATGACAAACTGGAAAGGTGGTAAAACACCTACGAAGCACAAAGTACTAATGGTTTGTGTAGTGTTTGGTATACTTTTTTATACTTTTGGGGAGTAGTAGGCTCTATACTACACTATATCTGAAAAAGAGAAACACTTGTCTGGATAATTCTGCTTATTCAGATTGCCTGAGTGATCCTGACACTAATGATGGTCCAAAAGGCAGCATTTAGGGGCGCAAGACCTATTCACATTGCCACTCATCAGTTTTATAGGTATCCCCAGCTCCTGTTTCTTTTAACAAAAAGAGTCCGAAGGAAAAAGCRTGTGTGCTATTGAGGTGACAACCAATTTTTATTGTGGGCCGGTTGCTTCCAGTGGCAAAATATCAGGGGACGTGGGAATTGGACAAAGTTGTTCTTCACYGTCCAGTCTTCCCAACTTAATGCAAGAAGACTCGGCAATTTTAGCTAGTGGTCCCAGGGGCGTACTTAAAAAGATAGGGAGAAGCTAAACCTTCCAGAACAAGAACCTTTAACAATTTAATTAGTGGCACTAGATGCGCTGGCTATCTGCTAATTGCCTGAACAAGGGCAAGAGTTTGCTCCYGCTGAGTTGCCTGCATTGGCTCCCGCATCCCTGCGATGCAGCGTGGTTGGAGGGTGGCTCCGTTCCCTGCAAGGAGATGGTGGCACAGGGCATTGCGAAGGGTGCTCTGATCAAATTTCTCGAGCACTGAACACGYGCAAATGCCTGCTTAGGATGCATCTCTCATCTGCAGACTGCAAAGCCGAGGTCTACTGGTGCTCTTGAGATGCAGCATTGGAGGAGAAAGCTGCAATTGCACGGTACGCGCTGCAACAATTAGCAATTAGTTTCCTGCCTGTATACATAAATCAAATTAACAAGGCCTCGAAGGGAAAGAGTTTCCTCAGCCRGGTTTGGTGGTGCTTTGACGTCGAGCTCCCCACAGTCAGCACCTATGACAGCTCTTTACCGGAGGCCTGCTAATAAGTCAGATTGCTCCCAAATTTACCAAGAGCAGCAGGACTGCAAATTTGTTGTGCAGCATTAAGTTACTGTTCGTGCAGCATTTGTAACTGAAGGCTAAGGAGCGTTGCTAGGAATCGATCAGAGATAATGAAATTGRTATTGTCTGAATAATAATCAATTTTAATAAGTGAGTTCTACTATAGCCTTGCATTAAGGGGCTTCTAGTCTCAGTTCAATTCTCTTGGAAAGGTGATGAGTTTCTGAGGTGCAGTAGCTGCCGTTCTGAAACAAATATCAAATGTATTAAAAAGTTGGGGCTTTTTCCAGTAATGTTGTGACTTTTACAGTGGGAGACTTTTCAAAATTAAACAAGTTCGTTGGATGGATTGGCTTCTCTGAATTTCTAAAGAGTGCCTTTTACAGACAGAAGGGTAAATAATTCTGTGTATGTGTATCATTTTTCTCAGTCTCCCTAATGGATAACCTTTAAACATGTAAGAAGTCTCGTCCTTCATATAAGCTAATGTTTCCCAAGCACATGTGTATTTGGCCCAAATTTATATACRTGCAATTTCTTGGTGAACTAGTGCCTGTCCAAGTTAAAACATTGAGCCCCGCTCTGCTTGCTTTATAAATATTTTTCAAGGGTGAAAAGGCTGAAATATTCCAGTTAAATGGAATTTTACCAATTTATTTCTTTTCTTTTAGTGAACTATAAAAACTGAGAAGCGAATTCAAATGTTGTTTTCAAAACAAAGTGTTCAAATGACTCAGAAGCAAAATTATTTGGAAATCCCATTTCTTGGGAAATTTGGGGGGTTTTGTTCCAAGTTGGGATTTTTTTGTGTCAGAGTGTTGACATTTCCATCCAAGACAAGTTCTGGTCCTTGACTAACTTGTTGTCCTAGTTTATCTTTTGCAAAAGTWAATTGCTTAAAAGAAGGGAGAAAATTTGGCAACTTTCATCTGTTCAGCTGTTGGGAAATGTTCGGTTCTTTCCGATTCTCTCAGACTTCCTTGTACCAGCGCTATTAGAATCATAAAAGCCCACTATATGCAATAGCCTGAAGGTCTCTAATTTTTAATGAAACGATAGATTTGAGGAGTTTATTTTACCTTTTTTAACAAGCATTCAGACTTTGTTAGGCAGCAGGCTGAGAGAGGCTCAAGGAAAAAGATTCCTCTTGCTGTGGCTGTTGTGATCCCATCAAGGACTTCTCTCCGGCAAATTTTAGAAAACTCTTTGGAAGGGCATTCATGTGAATTTTATTTTTGCTGAGATATCAGTCTGGAGGAAGGAAGTGGTTTGGGTGTCCTTCCTTTGGAAGTTAGGCTATGGCTGAAGAATGATGCCATAACCCTACATAATACGATATGATCCTACAGAATATAACATGACCGAAGTTTAAATATGCTTCCCTGACTCAGTTGTCCAATGCTTGTGCTCTGCTCTCTGCAATAACACATTTTGCTTCTGTCTAGGAGTTAAAATAGATATGGAATCTGTGAAAATGTTTGTATGCCTTTGATGGAAATCTTTTGCTTTGTTCGAGCAGGTCAGCCGCGGTTTAGCGGAAAGCTCACGTATTTGCAGTCATTATTCTGACGGAGGCAGGAATGTGTTCCCGGTGGTTCTGGGATCTGGTTCCTGTTGCAGTCTGCGTGAGGCAGCGCTGATGCGGTGCAGATTGGGATTAGTTAATTATTTAAATAGCTGGGTGAATGAATTTGTGAGCAAAAGGTGGCAGCTCTGGAAGCTGCTTGTTTCGTGGCCATTTGTGAGCAATAGCTATTGAATACTCTTATTTTTCATAAATGCCAACCTAGGTGATGGGCCCAGTGATGTACATTATTAAATAAATAGACAAGCGTAGAAAAAAGGCCAGAGAGTCATGAGTAAAGTTTCCATCCCCTGTCAACTATTTAGGGAACAAAGCAGGAAACTGAATTATTCATGATGTGCTTAGTGCAAGGCAAATGGAAGCTGCCACTGTGCTGCTAGCAGTGCAAATTTTAACAACTAAGCAGTGACTTAAAGAATACAAGTAATTTTCTTCCGTATTACCAAGCTTGTTTTGCATTGCTGATATTTCTAGAAACTATTTAAGAAAACAAAACTCTGACAAGGAATGAGTTAAGTCTGTGTAGTTTCTCAGAATCCTAGCACAGACCCTTGGGGGCGGATTTTGTGACTTTGTTTCTAAATTATTCAGCCTACATGCTAAAAAATAAATAAGACATTGTGTTTTGGAAGTTAATACAGGTATTCCTTTTCTTCTAATGGAAAACTTAATCACCTTTTTTAAGTTGAAATAAGTTTCATAAAGACCATTATGTATTACAGAAATGTGTGTGTATGTATATACATAGCTATTCATTTATACATGGGGTTTTTGTGCATAAGTGAACACATACACTTAATTTTGTATATGAGCTGAGATTGTCACAAACGCTACTCATTTAAAAACTTTAGTATGTTTTAGTGTTTACTGTCATTTCTTCCTTGTAATAATGGCTGGAACTTGATTATTGTTCTAACCCCAGAACCAAGAGTCTTTCTTTTATTCATGAGTTCTTCATAACAGAGTTACCATCGTATTTATGTTCTTACAGTGTCAAAGGCCTGGAGAGTTATTAAGGACTCAGTTCTGCAATGGAGCGTTGGGCCTCACTGCTAGTAAAGCTGGTGGCATTTTCTTAGTATTGCATGAGAAATACAAGTTAGATCTGCRCTGGGGGTGCTCATCGCCTTCATATTGAAATGGATATTGCACAGAAAAAAATATGCATGCATTTGCGACAAATGTTGTAGGTCACTATTTCAAGTTGTCCTCTGTTCTATATTTGTTTTATGAGAGTAAATGTTTTAGTATGCTCAGTGTATAAGTGAGCAGGTTTTTTTGTTGTTGTTACTGTTTTTAAAAGAAATGCAGTGCTCTGAGCAAAACTGTTTCACAGTGAAAAATTTCAAGGGCTYGTTCACTTTGTCAAAAAGAAGATTGAGTGGTTAGCTGATCACGGTGCAGAAATACTCCCACRTGAAAACAGATACTAGGGCTCCTTAATCTAGTGTGGGAAAAACAAGAACCAATGCTTGCAAGATGAAGCATGAAGTTAAAAATAGAAATAACCAGTAAAGTTAAGGTGATATGTGAATGCAGCAAGTTTCATCATGACTTTGTTACCAAGACTGGGTGTTCTTTAGTTATGGGGCTCAACACAAGGCAGAACATATGTGTGTCTGTGGCACAAAAAAGGCTAGATGAGGTCATTTAATAGTTTCTTTTGATCTAAAACTTTCTGAATCTATGTGTTTCATCAGTCTTCTCAAAGATTTTACCAAATTGTACTGAGATCAGTTAAACTTGTTATACGTACAAAAAAGAACACATACCTTGGAGGGCAGGTTGCAAACTCATAGTACTATTGAAGTGGCAGTAGTTCCTCAGAGGGCAGCACTTTTCTTTCCTTTGGCTAATAATAGTGCATTGACAATATGAGAAATTGGGCTGCTTTGAGATATAAAACCAGAATCTTGATCCTGCTTGAGTTCCCCAAGGAACCAATCGGAATTCTCTTGAAAAATAGGAATGTTAACTCTGAATTTTTGACTGTGTTTTAAGATTATAATCGCCATCTATGAACTAGTGGTTGAAATATAGCATGCATGTTTTAGTACTTTCTGTACCTTTGAGGATGTGCAACAGGAGATGACGGCTTGAGGAACAGAAGAGGTAAATTCTACATGTATTCTGTATCACTTGTTTATAAAAGAACAAAAAAAAMCCAACCCAAAACAAAAACCTTTGGAATGAAAGGCACTATGTTAATGCAACATATGCCTGGTCTTTTTACATTATGGGTCAAGTAAACTGACAAAAATTTAAAAAGCAGAGTGAAAATRTTGTTTTCTACTCGGTCATACTGGGGGCAGTTTGGCCTTGTTCTRTTAAGTAGCCCATTAACAGAGAAAAAAGTTCTTAAAATATATATATCAAAGGCTCTAGCCTAAAAGGACTGCATTTGCCTCTGTGCTTTGTCATTTATGGTCAGATGAGATCAGATTCTGCAATGCTTCATCGATCGACTTCTAAAAAATGAGAGCTTTGTCTGATGGAGAATGGGAGCATTAAACTTTCAAAACTTTGGAGTTACCACTTACTTTCCTGTGTTATAAAGTTGCTTTAAATAGCATGTCTGAGAAGGTTTGATATTAATATTTGCTTTTGATTAATAAACCAAAGTAAAAGAGCAGATTTGTTTTTTTGGCAGTGACAAATGCTGTGGCCAAACCGGGTGGTGTCCCATGTCCGCTGGAGCTCTCTCGCAGGGCTGTTCATGGCACTGAGAGGCGCTGGCGGTGTTATCTTGGATTTGCAGCTCTCAACCGGCAAAACTTTGTTTGTTTTTTTTTTTTAAACAGACACTGTTAAAACAAGACTCATTTGGTGTTATTTCAACAATACAAAGCTAAATAAATTAAATCCTACTTTAGTCTTACGGATTTGGAAATTGGTTTTACATGCCTTCGTCACATCCTGACTGGATTAATCTAATTCCCTTTTTACAGTTCTGCCAGCATTGCCATTGCAGAAATTGCAGCGTGTACAGATTGCGGCTGTAGCAATGATCAGTGAATCCCTGAGGAAGAGCGAGTCTCGCCGAGTTTTAAGTCTCTCTTGTGTCTATTTTCTCCTGATTTGGTGTGTCTTGAAGTTAAAAAGGTCTCACTGTTTGGGAAACAGTTAATTGGATCAGGAAGAGTCATACCCAGGGGTAAGTGCTGGAGGTATGATTGGATCCCGTTCTCTTAGTTAATGTAATTAAGCCTGACATTAAAGATCAAATTATCCTTTACAAAATTAGGGCCTCAGGTAAGCGAGAAACTCTTCAGGGAGGTTCTCTGTAGTGTTGCCGCTGCCTTGCTAAGGAGGCCCTGGGGGCCGACCAGCGGAAACACAGATGCCTGAGGCTCCCTAGAGGACAGAGCTATCCCCGAAGGTTCAGACCTTCCAGATTTCTGCTCTCCTGGAGCCTGAGGGTTCRTGTGGTTGACTGTACCCAGCGTAGGAGAAGTCACGGCTGCAGAGCGGGGCAAATGACGGGGAAGCGTCTCACGCCGACTGCAACGTCTCTGTGATTGCCCTCCTCTCGGGAAAGGACGTACGCGCTGCTCGCACAGTCTCGCACAGAATATGCAATGCCGTTGCCTTTTTTCCTCCTCATCCCAGGCACCAGACACAGATGGTGCATTGGCACAGGAGTAGGAGGAGGATTATGGTGTTATTTTCCAAATGCCTAAAATGCTGTCCTGGCAGCCCAGTGAGGTACGGAGGATGGTATTTGCTAAATACGGCTGCTCTGAGAGGCCTAGTTTGTATGTGCGTGCTGCTGCTATGGCTGCGTTTCCAAACTTTGGGATATAGCTCGCGCATTCAGCTGTGGCATGCTCCTCCCTAGCCTCTAGCGCAGCCGCTCAGACTCGCTGGCATCTTGGAAACTGACCCAAGATTTGGTTCAAGATTTCTGTTATTTGTGGGAACAAAATTTTTCTCATGGAAATATGGAATTGTATGTACTGAATTTAAGTCTATTGCCAATTGGCTGTCTTTTTTTTCCCATTACCTTTTCTGAATTGCCTGGTCCTTGCAGGGCTTCCAGGTTGGGCTGGGCCTGCTACTCCAAGCGAATAGCATGAATCAACCAAGGGCCTCTGGGGGACTTGGTCTGAGCCGTCTTCACTGAAAGCTGTTTCATTTCTCCAGACCACGTAACTTGTTTCACATCCAGTCTGGTTTTCTTCATCTTGGATAAAAACAGTTGACATTTTTGCAGCACCTTTAAAACCACAGGATGCTGAATCTCTTTAAAGGCTTGCTCAGAATTGATTTTACCTTCCAAAGAATTCTGGATGTTTGAGTTTGAAATGCAGTTAGTAAATAACTCAGCCTGCCAAAAAAGAATTAAAGTTAAGATTAGGTTATAAGCTGAAATCTTTTGGTGCATAAAGACATTTTAAGTACTTCTATTTATTGTATGTTGAACATGGGTTGCAGGCTGTACTATATTTTCTGACTCTTGGCTCAGCAGAAATGCAAAACAGATTTATCTAAAGATGAGCTTGAATATTTGTTGTGTGCCGTTACGTCATGAACAGTGACATTGGCCGGGATGAGGATGGCGCTATTCCATCAATAAGTCAAGATACATTACCCCAAAAGAAAAGTTGTTGCCTATTCTAGAACAAGGGGAAAGTGACTTTACACAGCTAAGTAAGGATAGTAGTAGTTGTCATAAGGCTTACTATAGTTCATGCACAAGTTTCTTATGGTGGACTACAATACAACAGGTGAAYGGGGTGGATCATAAAAGTAATAAAAAGATAACTTCAAAGAAAGAATGTGACCTTGCAGAAAATGACAGGGCAATTATTCCAGAAGTAACAAAAACGTATCRTAATACCGTCTATCGAAAATCCTTTAAATAGTTCACTTGTTTGTAATGGAAAATTAGTGTTCTTTTCTAGATTCACCTCCAGCTATACGGTGCATCATTATAGAATAAAAGCTTTGTGCATTGCAAATAATATACTAGCTTGTCTTTCAATTGAGTATACTATTAAAATTTTCCAGGAAAACTCTTATTTTTCTTCATCCCCACTGATTTTTTAAATCATGGAAATATTAGAATGTCTTAAAGATTGGTTTTCATTATTATTATAGCTGAAAGTGATATCCATATCTGTTTGCATGTTTTTGAGACAATATCTAAATTGCCCTGGGAATATTTAGAAATACATAGAAAAATCAAATGATTTTTACTTACAGTATTATTTGAGCCCATAAAACTAGCATTAACTTTGAGAGAGACCATATTCTACAAGTTTTGGAAAATTGAAGTGAATATTTGCTTACAGCTAATTATATGGCTCAACTTTTATGTAATAGAGCAAAGCTCTGTAGAAAAGTCCTTATTTGATCTTGTAGGCTGTGTAACAAAGTCTTCAATTTCTTTTGCCTGTTTGCCAGAAGACTTCCAGACCTAGTGGAACAATTATATCTTATCAGCCTTGAGTATGTAGAAATTTTAAAGTACAACTCCACAAAATAGTTAGCTCTATAGTTGAAATTTTGAACTTTGTACATCAGATGAAGCTTAATTATTTGAGGAAAATGAACATTGGATGAAGAGGAGAAAGACTCCTTGATGGCATTTTGCTTGGATTCCTTTCAGAAAACATGTTCAGTAAAAGTGTTTTGATTTCACCAGATGTAAYTACCTTTATCTGAGTCTTTCTTTAAAAAAAAAATTGTTAGAACTAAGTAAAGGGCAGGGTATGAATAGTTATGTGAGCAGTATTATGCGCTGGGAATCAGAAAAGCATGAGTTCGTGTTGTTGGGATCCTTCTTTAAGGAAATAATCAGATGTTTTATTTTAAATTACTTTTTCACTGAATTTCATGTAGAATTTATCTTAATAACTTCCTTGTATAATCAGATTTGAGCAGAAGAGAGAAGCCTCCTAAATAAGGTTTCAGCTGTGACTGGGTTTCAAATTACYGTGCTTCCAGTTATAGAGAGAACTTAAAAAAAWAATAATAATAATAAATAAATAAAACTAAGAATTAAAATGAGTAAGTATCATTTTAAGTAACAGGCTGAAGAGCATGCGAATGGACCTTCAGTTCTGAGAGGAGCAGCAAAGCATGTCATGAACCAGGGCAAATGATTCTTTTAAAGGCTCCTAAAATTCCCCTTGTTTCCCTTGTCAAAGAGTTGTAGTCCCCCTAATTTGCGCCCATCTTTGAGACTTTCTAAATATGTTACTAAGTAGCATGAATATAGCCTAGCCCTCTTTGAAAGGTTTAAAAATTAGCTCTTGGTTTCAATTTCAGTTACCTTAGGATACACTAACTTTCCTGAAGTTCCTAGAGTTCTCCTGGACTTACAACACCGTAACTGAATTCAAAATCTACCTTTTAAACTTTAATCGTATTTATGGCGTAACAGTGTGACCTTGCATCATTTTCATATTTTCTGTTTGTTAGGGAAGATGTCTAGGAAGTCTTGGCAGACCTAAGCAATAAGGAGTAACATAGTGGGAGGATTCTTTTTTTTCAGATTGGGGGGGAAAAATTGGCCATGCCTACGCAGAGTTTTGAGACGGCTCCCGGGCAGATCAAACCAGGCTGCCTATCACGTTGATACGCACCTGCTTTTCCGTATCTTTGGGAATAAGGTCCTGTGCACACAGAAAGACTGCAATAACTAACGCTGTGAAATGATTGATTTCAGAAATTTGGTTTGTCTGGTGTATGGGCTGTAAAGTCTTTGAGGTGGCGAATGCTTTTATTAGGTGACTGTACGGTGGCCAGCGCGTTACGGAGCCTTGAACGCGGTTTCTGCTGTTTTGAGCCACCAAAATGCCAGCGATGAATCCTAATGGTGCCTTTGGTTTGCTGAACTGAACGCCCGCCAGTGTAGCTTCTGCTGCCTAAATATTGAATGCACACTTAGCCGAAATTATATAAAATGACAAAATTGTAAGCACAGAAGTGGAGGGAGGGTGAAGATACAGCTGCTAATAAAACCTAATTGCGAAAGTTGAAGGTAAAGGCTGAATAGTCAGATTTGTGTCAGAGATTGCAAAACTCCTGAAACTTAGTACTTTTGCTATTTAAAAATGTTTGGGTTGGCCACTTCTGCTTAATTTGCTTGTCATTCAAGAGCTTATAAACCATGTCTGAGCCTGGAAATAAATCATATAGCTAAGTTATACATCCAGGAAAATGATTTATCTAGTGGAAACATTGACTTTTACTATTGTTGTGCTGCAGAACACTGGCACCATAAAGGCCCTAATGATTTTGGCCTAGATTGYGTATCTGAATGCTTAAGTGGATACGCATCCACTACTCTTTGGAGGTTGAGGAAATTTAATGGTGGAGGAATCATTTGTAGAAAGAAGCTTGTTCTTTCTATTTGGGTTTGTGCAAAATGCCTGTTGATTTAGGAATTCAGGAGTGTGGCATGAAAGGTTCTGCGTCTGAAGTGCGTCGGGCACGTTTCGAAAAGATTGGTACCCTGTGGCTACAGTTAATTTTGTCTTAAATGTGTTTATTTTTTACTGATATCAGAGTTCAGCTGGAGTTTGAATTGCTTCCCTGTTGAAGATAATTTGCTTTCACATGGCAGCAGTTGAGTGGTGTATAAATAGAGGAAAAATTCTTCTGCAAAAACTGTACTGTATGTAAATCATCATCTTCAGGCAAGGAGTTTGGCATTAAGTTGCAAGTTATGTCTTAAGAGTTGAATGATTTATGGGTTTGATTATAACGTTTTAGAATTCTGCTGCACATGCTTGTTTTTTAATAGCTCTTGTGTCATCCAGCTGGCAAATATTATGTCTGCATATGAAAGTGAAGTTAAAACAACTAACCGTATCTTAATGCAAGATTTGGAGAGAAATGGGTTTCAGAGGCATTAATATTTTTGATGTCAGGCAAATGCTAAAAACGGATCCGAGTTCAGTAGCCCGGTGGAAACGTCAGGCGCTGGCAGGCGGGAGCGATTACGGCGAACCTGTTTGGATATGATGCATTATTTGCTGATGCTGTTTTCTTGTTTACATAGCCGGATTTGCATGGCTYGGTGTGCCAGATATCGGGCTGCTGAAAACCACCTGCATCTGCTGAGGTATTCAGACAAAAAYGCTGGAGGCTGGCCAGGTTTCTGCAGCGCTTAGGCGTACGTGTTTGACAGTAACATCTGGCAACGCAGATGCTGAATTCAAGAGAGCCGTAATTATTTTGAGGGTAGGGAGAAGTTGTCACACGTAGTTATAATCATGCTACTATCCCAGGTATTGGAATCAAAGCGATCATTTTGTTCTTTGCTGACAGCATATGTTTTCTCAGCTTTGGAGATGTGCTATTTTGATGCCGTGCAATATGCAGATTAAAAATTACCTTGTTTTTAAGTAGTTTGAAGGGTAAAAAAGAGCAAAGAGAATGTAAATGCAAAATGTTTTGTTTCTTTAGAATACTAGTTCTGTTGCAGTTGGGGTGTCTGCCAAAATGTTTCACACTATGTCCTCAAGCCACTCATAAATAAGACTATTGGATTTTATACTAATCAAAGGAATATGCCTTAGCTCTGTTTATCTCAAGTGTTAAGTTTTTCTTTTTCCTTTTTTTTCTTTTTCTTTTTTAAACTTTGCATCACTTTCAGACACAGTGTTGCTTGAAGAAATATGACAGGTGTGATGTGGGGAACTTATGTATTTACCTAAGATATTATACAACAAATGTTTCAACTCCACTAAGAGAAATATTTGAGCTCTGCTAACAGAAGAATTCTGGAAATTTTAATTCAGTTGGCCAATTTGATGTCAAGAATTTGCATGAATTTTTATAAGAAGAACTTTTCATTGAAAACTAAAAATCTGCACTTGTTACTTCTTGATTTGTTTATAGCAAATACCAGGTTTTCTTCTTAAAGCTCTACATTTGGACATCTGYGGGAGTGGAAATGAGCATCTTGTGAAGTTTCTCAAGTCTAGTCTGATGCACAGCAGTGTTTTAACGTTTTTCTAGGCTCAGGCTTGCAGTAATAACATGAAAGGTTTCTTAACTCAAGTTTCTAATGGAGCTAGTAACAAAAGGCCGGACTTTGCTAGCTAAATCTCCCTCTCCTCTAGATCAGTAGGAACCCAACTGTGCACTTGCTACTCTTTGCACTCTCTAGGACAGATCTTATTCATCTAACACCTGCATGGATATGAAGAGAATTTGACAAAGTGGAACTGAATGCAGGAGTCCCAAACTTAGACTGTAAGTCCTACTGAAGTCCTACTGAAGTCCCATCCCGTACATTCTAAAGCTGAAGTTAGTATAAGAACATTTTTTATAATACTTGTTTTTATTTGGCATTAGAAATTGGTGCTTCATTTTCTTCAAAACACGACTTTACTCGTGTCTTACTGAAAAGTGGATGTTCTTTATTTAACCATTTGAATAATTTCTGGTTTTGTTCTGCAGTGCTCATGGATCTACTGGTTTCAGAAGCTGTCACTGCAGCTCTCGCTGCTTGTCTCCTTCCTTCCCCAGCTCTGGGGAGAGCAGCACTGACTATTGCTCTAAACGCTCTTGCAACGCTTGCAGCTTCGTATTAAGAAAGTGATTGTAATCAAATCTTGTTTTTTCAGCTGATAACTTCCAGAAGTCACGAATTATTTCTTCTTATTATTTTACAAAGAAATGGCTGGACTTACTCTGAGGTTTTTCTACCTTACCCTGAAAGCTTGGACGCTGGTCCTGGCTGGAGATGGGACGCTAGACAAGGGGGCAGATGCACCTTTTCAAACTCATCAGCTCTGCGATCCAGCTGACCCTGTTGCTTCACAAGTGCTCGGGCTGCCAAGAGGAAAGTGAAACCACGAGCAGACCATATAGTTATTTCTAAAATAGTCTTATATTACTCTTTTTTAGCATTTGCCTCTTGATCTATGAAGAAGAATAAACTGCAGCTTTTTTTATAATCTTATCTATTTGTTTTAACAAAAAATGAAAAGTACAAGCATTGAACTTGGACTATAATTGAAAGCAGACTTTATTTCATGGAAGTGCTTCTAAGATTATTTTTATTGCCTTAAAACTATTTCTGTCTTTGGATGAGTACAGTTCATTACATATAAGAATTCTCTGTGCTTTTTCCTAATGACTTTCAATGTGAGGTAGTGTAGTTTTCACATCTAGAATTATGAACAAAAGACACTATTTTCAGAAATGCATAGGATTTTGTTTTTAAGTGGTGTATTTTGTTGCAATAAGTATGAGCATTACACCATTATCCCCTGTGAAACACTTGTATACTTTTCTTTTAAAGACGACCACACCTGCAGGAAAATTGGAGGCAGACCTTTTACTGTACCTTAGAAAAAACTACTGAGTTTTAACTRTCTTCCTTCCACTGCCAGCCGTGGTTGGGCTCACGAGGGCAGCTGCAAATGCACACTCATTGCTGGTAACCGCACGTGCTAACAGTGTTTCTGACTTTGCTGAACTGCAGGAAAAAAGCAAGTTGTGCTGAAGCAATAGTATGATTTCTGCAAAAATCATTTTGATTCTGTTGTTGGTATACAAAAAGTGGTATCGTCCCTCTCTTTCTCTCCCTTGTCCTCTTAAAGGAGGAATAGCAGCATAACTTTGGGGAGCCTTCATTCCTCCTGAGAGACAGGAAGGCTCAAGAAATGTCTTTTGCAAATTATTTTCTTGTAACTTTGGTCGGTGCAAGAGTATAGTAGGAATGCTTTTTTTTCCCCCTTTTTTTTAATTAAAAGTTTTGAGGGGCTTTTATATTCTGTCTGTAATGAACATTTGTCTAAATGTTGCTTTAAGACAGAAAAAAGTTTGAAGTGCATGTCAGGTAAAAGTGGACAAGCTACAGAATTACTGAATGAACAAAACCTTTTTTCAGTAGCAAAGGCACAAAATGTAGAAATGATTTGTTCTTTGTTACAGGATTCCTTGAAAGTGTAAAATTTTGTCCTCATGCCTTAAAAATTGGCAGGTTGCTTATTTAATGATTAATGCTTTTATTAATTTTAGATTTGTTTTCTTTAAGGTTTTGAGAAGTAAACTTATGGCAACACTCATGATAATCTCTACTATACTTACTGATTCATCTGCTGCTCCAGAATGTTAATAATTTTAATTTTTTTTTTTTTATTTTCATCATGTAATAGAAATTACACAGTGACCCAAATCTTGCTTTTCATTAACCTAATGTAAATCTTGAACTTTTCTGCTGGAGTCACTTTGGAGTTATACTGAGATCTCGAGGGAAAGAATTTATACCACGTTAATTCTTTGGTATCTGGTTTCTGCTACAAATATTGGTTATTCTTGAACTGTGTGTAATATATGGCCCATAAAACTTAATATTTTTTATTTTCCCTTCGTTTTTCAAAAGTTACTGTGTTTATATTCTGGGTAAAACATTGCATTGCATTCCATTACATCTTTTAGATTGCATTATCCTTGGGTGGATAGCTCAAGAGACATCTCAGTGCAAACTAAGGAAAGGGGATTTAATGAATCCTGAATATGCATTCAGTACTTTAGTTGGAAACTGTGAAGACCACGTTTATTCTTGAGAACAGTGTGCAGAACACCAATGTAAATGGTGTAGAAATTTAACTATGAATCAGAGTTTATATCTGACTCCTTGCCAGAGTAGAGCAGTTTCACTGAAGATCATAACCAAAAAAATATAGTGGTGTGCCCCTTCACTAAAAATAAGTGGGAAGTTGAAGACAGCTGTATACCTTGCCACATAAAGTGATGCTCTGCATTTCTATGTGTGTGTGAATAGAGCGTATGTGGTTTGGTCTGGTTTACGGTACTGGGTTAGGGTTTTTGCTTTGTTTAGGTGCGCAGTTCAAGTATGGCTTTTGTATGGGTTAGGCAAAGAAGCGTTTTCCTTCCTTAAGAGGATGATATTAAAGATGGAAGCAGTTGATTAAGGTTTGTATCACTGTAGAATGTTTAATCCCTGCACAGAACCAAAGATGTGATTAAGTAGTCCATGATGCTGTGAGATTTCTTCTCTGAGCAATGTGAACGGGGTCTTTATCATGGGTATACTTTCACGGTCCATAACGCCGTGCAAGAGTGCGAGTGGGCAGAAACRCTCACGTTGTGGGCAGTCCTCTCTTGCACCATGCCAGGCCTTGAACATTCGGGCACTTGAGGTCTGATCATGACTGATTAATTGAAGGGGAACGTTGTCACTGATATACAACAAGGCCTGGAGAATTCATGGCTTTTTTGTCAGCTGTCAGTGGTGAAGGGTGGCAAGTGGTGGGTCAACTTTCCTGCTGTCCAGTGGTGCTGGATGGCCCACGCCAGGCCGTTTCTGTCCTGTGCCTACCTTTGCTTCTCCTACCACTACAGAAAAGGATGGTGTCTTTGTGTGGATGAAAACTTCATGCCACTGGTTCTGCAAAGAAGTAAAGCAGGCACTTTACCAAGGGGAATATTTGAAGATCTGTATATTTTGTATGTGACTCAGTAAAGGAGTTACCTTCTGATTTAGGCTGCTACAATTCCTGCCCTCCAGACCTTCTCCCTACTTTTAACTTACCGTTGTCCTAGGTTTACATTTTCATTTGAGGCTCTTGTTATTGCCAGATTAACACAGTGAGCTGCTAACTGTGCTTGACACTCGCTAGAATAATAGAACGCCCTTCATCTGGTGGGACAACACTTCTTTTTTTTTAGTTAAGACCACCCTTACCTGCTTCACTAACTAAGCACTGCTCTAAGTCCTTACTGGTCTCTCACTTTTCCACTGTGGTGTCCGTACGTTGTTTTACTTTCTAGCAGTTTGCATTCCTCACGTAATCATTTCCTCGTTCGAACACTGCCGGTGCTGAAGTTTCCCAGAGTGAGTCGTTATGTAGGTTTGACTTGACTTGGATGTAAGTGTTATATTATTTTGCTATATGTTGCATAGGAATGGATGCCAAGAGACACATATTTTGCAACTTCCTGATATGGTTTGTTGATGCAACAGGCTTAAGCAATTTAACATCATTTTCTGCTCTCTAGTTTTACTGCTGCTGGATGAAAAGGTCTGTTTAGTTTTATTTTCCCTTTTTATTTGTCGAGAACCTTGTCTTTGATCTGTACTTCTGCAGCGCGCTGGGTCAGTTTTTAGTTTCAGATGCCTCTCGGTAGCCCTGATGTAACTACACCGGTTAACCCGCAAAATAAAATTGGGTCAGTTTTACATCTTCAATGGAACATTTTTCCCTTCCGTTGTATTACCGTTGTGTAACTGATCTTCAGTTGAATTCCTATGCCATATTGCTAGCTCGCATGTCAACAGCCTCATAGGAAATGTTCTTGCCCCGGTCCGCTCCTGGCATTCTCTACCAGCTTTTTCTGCTGTAGAAAGCATGGTAACCCCTTTCTTCCTCTCTTCCGTTTATACATTAAAATTCTGCAGATACTTTTTATTCTGCATTATTTGAAAATATTGCATACCTGAAATATGATTTATATGCTTACACGTGATTACATGATTATACATTCATATTGTAATAAGTGTAGATAAATTGCACTTTAAAAACTGTATGATCCCAAAACACTGTTTGTAATGTGCTCCTCTGAGTTACAGGACTGTTTTATTACACTGGGAATTTGCTTGTAACAGCAAGATTCAGATGTATGGTTCCCCCTTTCCTTTTACCTGCTGTCTTTTGGTTGGGTCTTAATTTCTTTCTTGGTGTTTGAAATGTTCTTTCTGTGATGTACGGAGGTTCAGAAGAGAGCGATACGGTGACGGCCCTGCTAGCGAGCTGCCTAGGCGCCCTTCATTGGGCGGGTGGGTAAGTTGGCTGCAGTGCTGTCGGTAGTATTTCCTTGAACAGACCACCAAGTAYGTGGGTTTGGAGCAGTCGGTCTGTGAGGCCACTCTTCAGTTTGCTTATTGTGTTGTTTTGGTCTTTGCTTCTTCTCTGGAGCCAACAAGTTAAAGCCTCAGAGTACTGTCAGATCTACTTTATCAACTTGAGGCTTCATGCTAATATATTTTATGATCTTGTGATCCTAACGTTCATGTTGGGCATCTACATATCCATATTAGGAGCTGTACGACTTGGAATATTTGATTTTAAAAAAGGAAAAAAAAATGGGCAGGGTTTTTTTTTTCTATGATGGTTTGTTTTAGGATGGCACTTAGTCTTGCTAACATTTTTCAAACAAAAGTAGGAGTTGCTTCTTTTTGTATTTTTTAAGGTATGCCGGAGATTATTTGAGGGCTATTTCTGAAGACTAGTTTTGCTGGCCTTGCTGTAGTGGATCTCCTAATTTGTCAGCTAGCCTCCCTCAGGGGTATAATTGCCAGATGCTCTCCGATGCTCATTAATCTGGAATCATCACCCTTCTAAGACGAATGTGGATATACTGTGATACTGCTGCTGCAAACAAAAAATCTCTGTAGTCTAAGAACACTAAGAAATGTAGTGGCTATAATGTGTCACAGTAGACATCTTGATTGAAATGGTCTTCTATGAGAAAAAGAAAAGTAAGGGCTAGTGAAGAACCATGTCATAGTTTTCCAAATATTAAAAATATTTTTGCCTACCTATATGCTCATATCACTTAATACTTCATACTGTGTCACTTAACACTGATGATGTAAAATATTCCCTTTGAGGAAATGTGATCTGATATTCTCAGTGGCAACAGTATGTTGAGTAACTTAGTTCTGCCCAGTGAGCATTAATCTTGATATTGTRTAGTAGAGAAACTTTATTCCTGATTATCTATAATTTCTATCTCAATTACAGAAGGTAGATTCTGAGAATAAGATAGCAGAATAAGCTCTCCTGAAGCCAAAGTTCAAATTGTTTTTCACTTAAAGAATTTTCCTTTTTTGGATGGATTTGGGTGAGAATCTTAAATGAAATTTAAATTATAACTCTGTGTGAGGTTGTGTCAGAAACAAACATTTTAATAAAAATATTGCATTTTTATGTGTTGTATTTATCATTGTGAGGAATCAAGAAAATACAAAGTTTGAGATAAAATTTGAAACAGTGTATTTCATAATTTAAGTGTGCCCAATAACAAAAGAAAAAAGGTGTCCTGAGTCCAGTTTAGCCATCYGTAACATACTTAATTTGTTTAACAAGCAAAGAAAAAACAGGAAGACGTACATTACACAATTTGAGCATCATCTTAACTTTTATACTAAGACTATGGATGTTTTGGCCTCCTGTCGCATGGCAGTTTTGCCACGTCCGTAATCTAATCTCTCTTGTCACCCAGGCTTTCAGAAAAGGAGCCTAATTCACAACTGGGAGCGAGGTTTCTTTTTCAGGTGGCATGTAGCCCGGGTTTTGCTGGCAGTAGTAAGATTTGAGCTGTGTCTGCAATGACAGGACAGTTTTAATATCACCTTAAAATCCACATGTGCATAACCTCTGAGATCAGTGGCCTGTGCAGTAAACCTGGGGAGAAGGTGAAATACACGGTTAGTTGTAAGATTGATTACCCAGAGGAAATCGCTTGAATATAAGCTGTTATACTGGATATGTGGGGCTGTTCTGTGCTCAGCTGCCTGCAGAGACTCCCGTTTTCGCTAGTTATTATAAAGTGAAGAGGTGACTTCCTCCTGGATTACCTTAGTGCTACTTACAGACTTCTGTAAAGATCTCATCCAAACAGCTCTCCCAAGTATTTCTTTCCAGAGCTTAGTTATTTCAGACTTTCAGGCTTAATTAATAATACTAGTGTAGCTATTTCTCTCTTTTTTTGTAAGTAAAGCTTGGGTTGCAGATTGCTTAGAATCATAATTTAATACAGAATGTTATTTAATAAACTTTTTTTTGTCATGGGCCTCATTGATCTCAATGCCATTCCACTAATGGGAAGATGTTTCCTTTTAAATTTGTAGTGAATATTGTTTATTAACACTGATTTAAAAAGAAGTCAAATATACATATTCTTTTTTTTTTTAATATGGCTATTGTTTAAATACAAATGGGTTATTTAAAAAGAAAATGTGAAGTTACATATTGCATGTCCTGCTCATACAGTAGAGCACTTGGGAGCTTTGGCTCCTGCGGTTTAGGGCTTGCTAGGGAGGTCAACAGAAGTCCTATTTGTCGTGCTCAGATGAACGGTTGGCCCAAAACTGGATTGTATTATCAAAATAATATGGCACATGGAGCATGTAAGCACAAAACGTATTGAAAAATAGAAAATGTTCAGTGCATAATAGCATTGGTAACTAGGGAGAGCATGTTTTTTCAAATATTTGCTTGTATACAGTAAGTCCAAGAAGCTGTTTGTGTTGATGGAAACAAACTTTCTACATTGCTTTGGAATTTTCTTTTAAAGCTATTTAAGCATATTTACTTTTATCAATATACATTAGATTTTTATGTATTTCAGAGGGTTTGGATTTTATTTTATGGATTGTGTAATTGCTAAACTGCCTTTGATACATCAACCTGAAAACCACATGCCTTTTGTCTCTTTTTTTTGTCTTGAGTATTACTGATATCTCCCCACCACCCCCCCCCAAAAAAAACAAACAAAGAAACAAAAAAGTTCCTCCTAGATCCCTCAAAACACATAGTTCAATGAATCAGCTGTGCTCAGGTAAATGAAATTGGAAAATTATCAGCAAAACATGCAACAGTAAGTTGATAAAATGTCATTGTCATATGGAAATTTAATGTTAACATGGTATTGATAAGACTTAGCTAAGTTGTTGCATAGTCTTTTCCAATGTTAATTGTAACCTTTGTGTGTATATATTTGGCACTTATTTTCTTCTGCTATTAGTTTTAATAAATTGTGTGTAGCACATTTACTTAAAGCTTTATTTTCATCTTGTTTTTTTAATATTCGATCAATGATTGCAGGAGGTGTCAGATTGGCAGCCCTAGAAAATGACGTCCGCTATTGAAATGCTTTGGAATTGTTTATTCCAGTTAATGTGTCTTGTTTTTCTCTGTAAGAAATTTTAGTCTGCTTTGCTTAAACTATAAAGGTTTGATGTTTTATGCACCAGTAAGCTGAAGGAGATCTTTGGTAAATGGATTTCCCCCCCCCCCCCCCTGCTTTTTGATTGACTTTTGATTGGCTGATGGCCTTGTAAGCCTGACGGTCAATGAAAGCCATTTTGCGCTGTTTAAAACAACCTTCCTCCTTATGACTTTCTGGTGACGTAGTGTGATCCTAAATTTTTAGGTCACTGTTCTATGCTGGAGTAATTGGTAGTACTTTGGGTAGACTTTGAGTTAAATGCCTTTTTTGGATGTTTTCCCTAAGGTCATTTGTCTTCAGGTGATCATGAATTTATGTGGCGGTTTGTTTGATTGAAATTTTGAGCTGACTGAATTTTCCAAAATTTACATTTTGGAGAAAATAAGTGAAAAGGGTGTGTTTAGATAACGTATGTTTTCAATAACGCTCAGTTGATATTTCCAATGCGTTCATTAACCTATTGGCTGAAACGCAAGATCCCGCCGTTTGGAGCCGTACCCGCTGACTCACTGACACGCTCCGTCCTTGTAGGATTTGGTAGATCAGTCATTAATACCTGGTGACATTGATATGAAAGGCCAAAGGGAAAATCTTCATGAAAAAGGTAAGAAACCTTTTTCCAGTCGGAGTCTGCGGGAGCATTGAGACGCGGTCGCACGGATCTTTACTTACCGCGCGCTTGGAGCACGGATGTCGTAAAAAGCGAGGCAAAGCCTGTCAGACCCRTGCACGGAGGATATATCTGCTTTTGAAACTATCAGTCTGGAGGCGACTGATAAGACAACCAAAGGTAATCTTGAGTTGAGAAGAGAGACGGAATAGTAGGATTTAAGATGACTGGGGAGAGGTGAGGTAAACAAGAAAGATAGACGTGGGGACGATAGATGTGCACTCTGAGCGTTACGAAATAACATCCCACCTAGCACAGCGACGTATCCGTCTGGCAGCGCTGTATGACACCCTGGGAACGCGGCGTGTGTCTCCGTTCCTTTTCCATGGCAGCAGGCACCTGAGCAGGTGTATTAAATTGTAAAAATTCTACCTTTTTGTTGTAGATAAGGAAGGAAGCAAATTACTCCGGGGTGCCTTTCGCTGACTTCTCATTTGTCTTCCCGAATGAGCAAGGTAGTTACCTTCGTGCCAAAATTAATTATGGATAACTTTGCAATTGCTTAATCTGTCAAAAGCAACAAGAGGGGAAGAAAATCTATTTTCAGTGCTGAAGGGCTGGGTTAGTATGGAACAGACAGGTTTTGGGGTCCCATCATGTGTTGACTTTCTGAATTTCCACTGGAGTTAGTGTGATTCCTGCTTTCGTCAGAAGTGCTTGGCTTCATCTGGAATTGGCAGGACCTCCCTAGCAGGCAGGTGGAGGGTTGCACTGTTGTTCCTCTTCCTACGGTAAATGCCTTCGCAACGTACGCGCTGCCCGCAACAGCGCTGCCCTCCTCGGCTGCCTTCCCCGCGCTGCTTCCTGAAGGAAACTTCACTACTGCTAATGCTGTTTACAAGAGTCRATCTTGTATCAGTTAAGTGTCTACTTATAATCTAAAGAATGTAGCTGAGTAACTACATAACTTCTTATTATATTCCCAACACAGTGTCAAACGAACGATTTCATTTCTCTCAAAACAATTTCCATACGTCTTTTTTGCCAGTAACAGTTTGTGAGGGATGGCTCGCTGTTTGACTGCGTTGCCTGCCGAACGCTTCCTTCGGTTTGGTGCAGCCAGTGACTTTAAACTCTATTTCTGTGCTCGGAACGAGCTGAAATCCCTTTGTGGGAGCGTGGTTTTCGTCGTCCGGGCCCCTGCGTGTGTCTCAAGGTGGGTACTCCACCTGGTGGCAGGATTACGAAAGAAAAAAAGTCATAGACTTCCAGGAACGAGTAAAAGCCTTTCTCTGGCTGTTGATTGAACAAGGTAATATCTGCGTAGTCAGAAATTAAATCGTTAGCCTCGGGTTTTTCTGGAATAGACTTCTTGTTGTTTAGAATAGTTTTCTTTATATTACAGCAAGCAAGTGGTGCTTAAACATAGCTGCTCAAGTCCTTTTCCCTCTCATCGGCGTAAATCAAAGTTGGTTTGCGGCTCCATGTTCTCGTTATTCCCGATCCCTTTGTTTTTCTCCATCACTTTACAGAAACACGGATCCTGTGACCTGGCATACAGTAGGTGTCCAGCTAGCGTGCGACGCAGGGTATTTCTATTTGATATACCGTGATATATTTGCTATGAAGTGATATATTCACTTTTATTTAGTTATTGCAACTCTGATGTTGTGCTCGGGCTTGGGCATGGAAAGCCTGGCAGCTGCTCTGGGCTGGGGGCTGCTGACGCCTCCCGGCTGCCCCGAAGAGGAGCGCGGCCGGGCGGCAGCAGATCGCCCTTGCCCTGAGCCCCCAAACYGGCCTTTGCTCGCCCCGCGGGAAGGGGCGCGTCGCGCTGCCGCAGCTTGCCAAGCGTTAGCTCGGAGGCTTGCTCAGAGCCTGCAAGACCGCAGTCCCTCCGCGCTACTCTTTTGCTATCTTCAGGATTTTTGTTGTTTGTTTTGTATTGCATGGAATTGCCAACGCCACGTGGCGACGTGATTCGTCTCCCCCTTATCGCTTCTTGATTAAATGATAAAAGTAATTCTATTAAAATAGGAGTTCTTTTTTTAATTTGTCTTCTGGTTTCTGGAGGGCTCGCGGGTTGTTCTGGCACGGTCTCCTCTGTAATCCTAAAAGCTAAAAATTTTTTAATAAAAACGGAAAATCTGGCATCAGAACAGTATTCCAGGAGCTAAGGCTTAGAGATACATGTGGGATAGATCTGCACTGACAAAAACTTATTTGTTGCTCTAGGCGTTTCTATAGGAAATCAAGAATAAAGTTGGGGGCGGGGAAGCCGCTTTTGTGAGCCGTGCATGCCATTTGCTTGTCTCGGTAATAACAGTTTTAGTGTTAGACAGTATGGGCAGGATTTTTGCAGAATAACTCCTATTTTAAGCACATCAGTGAGACAGAAAGTGGTATCATGTCATCTTGTTATGTTTTTGTTTTCTTGCAYGTCCACTCTAATTTGCGTTTATGAAATTGCTTTTAGCTGTGTTTTGTATTTTTGGAGCACTGACTGAGTCTTTTTTTGTGATGTGCCTTAATATATTTTAGGGATTGTGAGTAATAGTAGCATGTCTGTTCAGTATGGTCAATAAGGGGCCCACATCCCTTCTAAATTTTTCAGTTATTGCTTCCTGCTTGAGTGTGTCTGTATTAGATTGAGAAAATAATACTGACATCAAAATTCATGTGTTGCACAGTCTGCCATTCTCAAAAATAACTGATGACATGTTGCCTCCTTATGATCACGTGAACTACGTCGTGTTCATTGTGAACTCATCAGCTGGTAGCTGCAGCCTTTAATTTTAATAGTGATTCTAATGCAGGATTCTTAGCAGGAATTATTTGATAATCTGAGCTCTAACAAATTGAGTTTTTAAATTTTCAACCCATTGGGAAATATGTGGGAAATCAGATTATAGTTTTTCAGTCYGTTACAGGTTGTGTGGATTTCTGTTGTTGCTGCTTTTTAAGATTTTTATGTAAGCATCTGCTAAGGTTTCAGATGTATCATTTCTGTTTTCAGTTACATAGGGAAGATGTATAAAAGCTTAAGTAAAAGTAGGGATGCTACTGTAAGAAAATATTTTGTTCATCATTGGTCACCTGTATTTGGAGGGTAGGGAAAATACTGATTTCAGTTGATTAAAATAATTTTGTTCAGTATGCTTCACAAATACATTTCCTGATAGAAAAAGGTCTCTGTTTTGGTCAAACTGTCTTGATTTGATCAATTCACAGGAGTAATGCAAGAGTGTATACTACAAACCAGTTGTTTTCAGGATTAAAAGACTTTTGACGTATGCTGCAAATAATTCTTTCTATAAGCCCTGACATTTGATAGGATTTTTATGACACAAATTCTTGTCACATTGTGATGATGACTGTTATGGAAAATTGTGAGGATGGCTATTGTATTTTAAAGATGTTCAGGAACAGGCATTTTTTTTTTAATTAAGATAGTAGATATAAGGCTTTGATTAATTTAAACTTTACCCTTTGTGCAGTAGCATAACTTTCTGGGCTTTAATGCAAAGGCACAGCTTTGCTCTATAATTGACAGAGTTAGACAGTCAAAGTTCAGTATATGTGAGGTGATCCTGTAATTRTTTTTTTAATATGAAGACCTTATGTCCAGTTTCTGACCTTGTTGGATAGTGGATTTTTAGTGGCTCTGAAAATGCTGCTGTAATTGTCTTATTTCCAAAAGATATTAAGGAGGCATGAACTTAAAATATCATCAGCAGGCTCAATAGGTTGTCCGTGTCTTGGAAAAAAACGCTCTTTGGTGCATTAAAATGCAAATGGTCAAGGAAAAATAGTCTTTGCAAGTGAGAAGAGCAGGCGCTGCATTTGTTTATTTAAACTTCTTAGTCTAACAGAAGGTTTCTTTTTCTCCCTTTCAATCTTCCCGTGTTTCTGGCAGCTGTGACCCTGCAGAGTTAAGGGGGYGTTTTACAAAGAAACCTGGAGAAGCAGGTGAATGTGTTTACCCAGTGGGACAGCCTAATCTGTGGTTTTTCCCCTCTTAAAACAGGGGCTAGCAGCATCAGAGGGCTGTTGTGGAGCTTTCTCCAAGCTTTGAGTGACGTTGAGTGCAGAAGGCCTCCCCGCTGCCGGAGCAGCCCGGTGGCAGCCGGGTCTCCTGGGGCTCGTTCTTCATCTCGCAGGAGACCAGCTGAGCTCTAGCTAGACGTGTCCGAGGGCCGGGAAAGCAGGCTGTGTCCCAGGCATGCGGGTGGTTTGCTTGTCATCAGGAATCTCTCTGAGCTCTTGTGGGGTTTCGGCCATCAGCCTTCAACTTGAATATAGCAGATGCAGATGAAGCAGTTGTCCAGATTCCTCCATTTACAGCTTGTGCGGTGTGTACACACACAGGTGCACACATGCACACACTCTTACATGTATATACATCTTACCATTTATACWTACATATATATTTTTATATACTTTTATGTATATAATATGTATGTGACTTTTGAACAAAGAAAATGCYATTGTTAAAATTAGCTTTAAAACTGATTATTTTGCTATGGTTATGATCTATGATTATGATCTACGTTAGAGACATGCTCTTTTATAGGAATAAAAGCAGGTATTTTGTGCTTACAGTCACCTATTTTGGAGTTTAGCAGGTTGGAGCAGCACCTGGAGACCTGTGTATTAACAACCATTATTTCACATATCAGCGTTCTGGAAGTAGAACTGATAGAAACAATAGGCCTTTGAATTTCTTTAACTACATTTTCATTATTYGTTCAATAATGCAAATGTATCTTTGTGTCTTACAAGCATAGGTAGGTTGTTGAAAGYAGCTTTAGTTGCAGGAAATGATATATTTCATTAAGCAGAGACCATTTGGGCTCATTTCATGTCATTTTCTGGCTACTTAYTGAATTTTTAATGTGGTTGCTGGTGTCACTGGGGTTTATTTCATCTTATTAATAGCACACCTTTAAAGAGGTAGGGCCCGTTCAGCTAGAAAATGTTGATGTAGTGATTTCATTTCAGAAAACAGCAGCCTGCGCCTTCTGTGGGTGCTGGAGAAGCGCTGAGAGTTGTCTTAAATTTGGTGGTGGCTTGTCRAAAAGATTGTCATTAGTCTTAGAGGTCTTGCTACAGAAAAGTGTTTTGGTAGCTAGATGATGAGCCAGGTTAACAAAAACGTAGTATTTAAAATGCGTAAACTGTGTTTGAGCCATGTTGGTTGTTCCAGCAGCGGAGCTGAACAAACAGTAGTTTTCAGACGGAGGCCAAGGGGTGCGGGAGGGCTCGGGGCCATCGTCTCCTCGCCTGGAGCAGCCGGAGCCGGAGGGACGCAGGGTGAGTTCGGGGGGGGGAGTTGCCATCACTGAAAGGCAGCAGCACGTTTAAAGGCAGAGCGTTTGGTATGTCTTTGAGGCAAGGGCTGAGGCCTGGGTGGCTGGAAGAGAATAAACCGCTCGGGGACTTGCCGGTGAGGTGTTTCCTTGCTGGGAAGGCACGGCGATGCCGGCTGGGCAGCCTGCTGCTAGGAGGTTTCGTTAAGCGAGTCGGAAATAGGGTGCTGACACCAGCTACTTAACTCTTTTTATTAAAACTCCTACCTACGCGACCTGATTTTCAGTGCTCATCATTTTTTATTCCAGATGTCAATTTATATGTTTAAATATGCATCTGGGATTCTAATGTTATTAATCCATTAAAAAAACCCACAAAACTTGGCTGTGGTTAGATTAATTCAATTTTTCCGATTACTGATATGTATCATATATATACAACTAGAGAGGGTAATTTTGTTGATGATTTAAGAAATGCATCCTAGCAACGTAGTATACTAAGCTATACAGCTATTAATGTCTTTATACAAATGTGTCATAAACTGCATATCCGCATGTAGCGGCCAAAGCGAACAGAAGATAAGATAAGGCAGAGCAAGATTATTCTCATTTACCATTTCTCCAATCTGTAAATGTTCTCATCTGTCTCTGGATAACAGAGTTATATGAAATCTTCTCATAATGAAATAGAAAGAAACCCCTTAAATATAAGATGCTCTTTTGTTCCTCCAAAATAGAGGTGGCATATTAGTCATGAAGTATATGAGTAATATTTCTAATAAAATTTAGAAGCTAATTATCAGGGTAGCAGAAGGTTTCACCCATTTTATAAGAATTTGTGCCTTTTATTAGCCTAGGGAGCAAACTTTGTGTCCACTTGGACGCAAAATGCCAAATTATTATGAAGTAATTATCTCAGGTGACGTCTTTTTTTATCTAAAATTTTAAAACCGCAGGACAAGAAGACAAAAAACTTTCCAGCAGCTAATCTGTTCCTCTCCCCACTCACCACCTGGATGTTGTGAGTAAATTACAGTTTTCCGTGTGCTTTCTCCGGTGCCTTGCAGGATGCAGGCTGCTGGGGGACGCGCGTGGGCAGTTCCCCTATCGGGTTGGATTCTTTTTTTCCCCAGTCAAGATCTATTTATTCCACCAGCTGTCTCTTCAGTCCCAAGGCTCAAATACATATTTTATTATTTGCTTCTTGATCCTTTCAGTATGTCAAGTAACATATTATGTTAAAATATTGGGCTGGAGTTGACAAGGGGCGTTTCAGGGGTGAAATGTGGGAAAGGTAAGGAGCAGAGGTGAAGCCACCAAAGATGACGAGGTTGCCAAAGCACAGTTTGTGGTGGGAAGGGGAGGACAGTGAGGGGAGACTCTAGAAAAATTCGAGCACAGAACAGTAAAATAAGCTGTGTATATGAGCTGTGCTATGAGGTGTGTGTGTGGGGGGAACAGCTTAAAGCCAACCCGAAACCAAAGCAAATCACAAAACCTTAGAAGAGGYGGTATATGGACTCTTTGACCATTTCAACAGTGTGAAATTGATTAAAAATAATAATGAAACAAAGAGTTTTCTCTTAATTTTATCTTAATTCACACTGGCAGATATTTGTGWGTCTGTAACCTTTTTGCTCTATCTATATGCATGCTAACACCCTACATTTATATATCATTGCTCCTTTTAGCTAAGGAAATTTGGTATTTGAAACAATATATAGAAAAGATACTACCAAGTGCAATTCAATGTGGAGGCATAGTCTTGTTGCACTCCTAAATCCTTTAGGTGCTTTGGAAAATATTGCTTGTGTGCATGCTGCCACTAACATTATATTTTGTTGACAAAACTATTAACTTCACTGCAAATGTGTAGCATCTTCCCTCATGTTCTGTGTTACAGCAATTTCAAGTAAAGTGAATTCTAAGCTTAACCACATGTGATACTTATTTTAAGTGGGGATCAGATTGAATAAAATTCACAGTTTTTTTCACTCAGTGTTGTATACATTTCCAGGTCATTATTTCCTTCAGCAGCCGCTCACAGTAATGTAGTTTGCCCAGTCCTTTTCGCCTTCTAACATGCCCTGAATTGCTCAGCTCTCATAATGATTTTTGCTTGTACTTACAATGAAGTTCACAAGTTTAAAAGTAACTTGATTAAACATCTAACCAAAACTCAGAAGTTAATAAACACTATCCTAATTCTCTTTGTCGTTGGCCTGTATGCAGGAAGAAATTGAAGCAGTTGCTTTAAATTTAGGCATATTTATTTTGGTTTAGAAGTAGCTTATTTGGATGTAGTTTTAACTGGGGGAGGGAAAGAAAGCTCACGGTTTGCTCTGGGGTGATGGGTTACCGCTTTGCACCGTTGCGGTTATTGAAACTATGCGGGCACACTTTCAGCCAGCAGAAAATGCAAAGGAATAAAAGGCTCAAATACAATAACCACTTTAAAATAAGTGTCTACGTGTGGGTTTGCACCCAAGTGATTTAAATCAGTTTATTAAAACAGATGTATGCRAAATCTGTAATGTGATATTACAGTACATTGCTCTCAGGAATAAATGCACATGAACTGTTGAGTCTTTCAATGTCTTTTTTTTTTTTAATCTCTTTGGCAGAATTCTATTTATAGTACAAATGTCAGCACTGTCAGCGAATTCATRGGAATATGGGCTATTAATTTGAACCGTTTGGAGGTGGGGAGGGGGAGGAAGGTGAGGAATGAGTGGAATACTCATTAGACTGTTTGCAGGGAGACTGTTATTGTATTCCCATATTCACTAAGGAAGATGYATTTGTTTTGTGAAGATTTCCAGTAAAATTCAATTCAACTTATTTTTACATCCTCCAAAACAAAAACTTTACAGATACCTATGTCTTAGTGGCTGTTGTTTCAGATACTATTAGGSCTAATTGTCATTTTTTTACTTTTTTGTCTGTTTATACGTTTTTGACTGTACCTACACTGGTAAAGCTGTTTTGGCGTCCCCCTCCATTAAAAAAAATAAAGCTGCTCTTCAGACTCCTTACTAGATTTTCCATTTTGATATTTGTCTTTTTTATGTGTCAGGGAATGWGTCATATGTGTTAGTGTCACAGATTTTTAAGACACTTGGGATGAAATGTTGTGGCTGTATAATCTGCTTACATAGTTTATTATTAAGAATACTAGTATTAAGAATAACATTACTAACATAGACCCTGGCTCCCAAAATTCCTCCACCTAGGAGGTAGCTTAGTAGATGACTTTCCTGTTTCAGCGCAGAGGCAAGGAGCCACATTGGGTGGCTGTGCCAATGTTGTCCATCTTCTGCGGTGTAGGTGCACGACCACATGCTGAACTGGCGTTACCTGGTGAAAACAGGTACCGCTGCCAAATTTCTGAATGCTGTTTTGTGTCTTTGCATGTRTGTAGCTTATTTAATACCACATTAGGAGCAAGCTGAGACTTGGAATCATCATATCTGTGTAGGGAGAACGATGAGAAAATACACTGAAACTTGCTCTTGATATGTAATGCTTCTGCTTTTCTTTTTCCAAAGATTTAATTGATGGTGGAGCTTCGAAGTGGAGCACTTTCCTCTTTACTGCCTAGCAACAGCCACCCCCCTCTGGCCTTCAGGTTTAAGCATTCCCRTGCTGCAATAGCCCGTTTGTACTTCCAGCAAGCAATTCAGGTGATTGCACATTAACGGCTGTTGAATACTAGGGGGCGTTTTTCAGCCTTGATTCTAATTTCTGAACATCTGCGTTTTGCTGTTGTTTTTGTCTTTTATTTGTGTTTTATTCAATCAAAAGTGGCGTGGTAATTTGGTCGTAAGAGATGCCGAAAATGCATTAGACCATTTAAGTATTACTCCATGAAAACGCCGCCTACTGTTGATGAGACATTGCTCTTTTTTTAATTTTGTTCTCAGATAAAGGTGGGCCAGAATCCTGAGAGAGACCCAGAACAGGCAAGAAAATATTTGGGAGCAGGTTGCTTTGGGGAGCAAGTTATGCTTTTGGGGTTGCAAATGGAAAGAAGGAATATCGTGTAACAATGCAAAAGGAGAAGGTCGGGGCAGGGGATAAGGTTGYCTTCCTGTGAGTTGTTTCAGAGGACTGCGCGCTGTTGTACCTCCAACCTATGTTTTGCCATACGCAGCAAAGCGTTGTGATGCTCCCTTTGGGGATGCAGTTTACTGGAGGTGTCTGGACCTTTATAGAGCAACCAGTTTGGAGGCTGTGGTATAGAGGGAGCTTGCAGGACTTGCGGAGAAGAGTGAAGTGAGCAGATAGACCTTAGAAGTGGTAGAAAGTAGGACTTCAGTGAGGGACCTTAAGTGAAATGCGCAGATTTACTGCAACACCAAGAGTGACTGCAGATTTGCTCGATGAAGAGCAAACCTGCTGGACTCTCCTTGCAAAYAGAGTGACTTTGGAAGCCAAATATGAACCTCAAAGCAGGCCTAAACTTAAGACTAGTAGATGCTTAGGAGTTGGCAAGAAAATACTGAGTTTTGCCTGCTTTTTAAGGTCGATTATTGGAAGCCCATCTGATGTTTTGGAGGGGACTCGCTTCAAGGAGAATAAGCAGGCATCTACCTCAAAGCTCTGGCCAGCTTGCTGTCTGTGCGCACTGATGTACAGTAAAGACATTACCATGAGTTAGACTTTGTAAGAGCTCTGCTTTTTAGGTCTTGCACTTATGTATAATTATATGGGAGGTATTTCTGAAAAAAYGTCTAGTCCCAGCAAGCCTTCCTTGAACTGTATGATCCTCCTGTGGTCTCTTCCAAGCCTCTCCTCCTAAGATGTTTTGCTTGCTCCTTTGGAAAGAGCTTTTGTATCCACACGCAGTTAGATTTGCTGTATAGCATAAATAACTTCAGGGCACCGTTTTGGTTATCAATGTTGATTTTATCAGTTGTGTGTCAGAACTGAAGGGTCAATTCAAAGATATCAGTATTTTAAGTTAAAATAAATTCAGTTGAAATGCAGTTCACCTGGTGAGATGGAGATTATCTGAAATAAGCCATGTGGTATGACATTCAGGATAACGTTTCCCTTGCATAAATATGTAGAAATGGCCTTGGCTCCCTTTTTTTTATTTGCAGATTTCATTTTAACTAATACATCTGACTGATGTATTAGTTTAAAGTCTGTACATACATGTATTAGTTTGAATATTTTCATAAAACATCTAAGTTGACATTATATCAGTAGAAATCTCTCCMGTCCCAGTATAGTTGTGCTAGTAARTCAACAGACACTGATAAGAARCATATGGCTGGTAAAGGAAGGGTGGTAGAAGCACAGGGCATCTTGCGGTTGACTGAGAGTTTCCTGTATATAGGGTTAAATTTTTGAGATTCATGATTCAAAATTAAGTTTTTACCTTATTTTTATTTTAAAAATTAAATATTTATTTGGGGATTTATCCAATTCCAAATCAATCTAAATCTTCAAATAATAGGTAGCTTTTCTAAGCATTGCTAAATTTTTTGAGGATTTGACTTAGTATGCCTTCCTAACTCCTCGGTGTCCTTCAGGATCTGGGATCTTATTCAAAAGTTAAATCATACAGTTCAAAGAAATATGACCAGTGCTGTCAGAATAACACCTTGCGTTCAATCTAATTGCTCTTCAAGTCACAGAGTAACCTAATGATTGGGAATGGGAAGGACTAAAGTACTGCCAGTTCGGCTAAGGTTTTGAGAACTTTTGAGCAGCAGAATTGCTATATGAAAAGCAAAGTTTCAAGATTTTTTGATCAGTAGGTTTTCTGTATAAAAAGCATTAGTAAAACATCCATTGCTGTTCACGTACRTCCTGAATTTGTCTCTTGCTCTAAGTTAATAGAATTGTCTTAGACAGTAAAAGATACCACTTGGACTTGATCATGTAGCTGCTCACGTTTTATTGAGACACYGACATACTCCCTGCGGTTTATGAAGAAAAGAAAATTATATCGTTGCAAAGTCTGAATGGGGCAGTGCTTTTCCTGTTAAAACAGGGTTATATGCAGACACTTTTAACATGGGAGATTTCTTTTTGTTGTCCTCCTTTAGCTGTTGTATCTGTTGTCCTTGGTGTTTTAACCTGTGGAGCCTGCAGAGCTCTGTTCTTTGAAACTTAGGGCCTGATCCTTCTCTTGCATTAGGAGAAAATAGGAATCGGCTCCTTTGTAAACAAGAGATAATGAGACCCATAACCCCTAAGAAAGAATATATTCAGTTTGCTGTATTAAAGAGAGAGGCTTGGATATCTTTGTATGCCCCAAATAAAGGTTTAGGTTAAGTCATACTGAGTGGCATTATATCTTAGGACATCGGACAAGTTCATTTAAAATATTATAGCTGGAATTGGGCATAGACATAGACTGCAGTGTTACACACGCCTGTAATCCTGTATATGACGTAGGAATGGTTGTCCTTCGTTTCTGTGAAGTACAGAAACTATGGAAGTTGGTAGGAAAAAAAAAGTGGTGGTGATCTTATTGTGAAAGAAAATGACATTATTTTGAGAGATCTTGAAAACGAGACATTGCTTAATGGAGAAAGAGGTTTCTCATCTACATTTCTCCATTCTCTGTCTACTTTTAAAGATCTTTTTATTTTTGTATTGTCAGTTCATCTGTTGAACACAGTTTATTAAAAAGAAGAAATGTCTGAAGGAGTAGATCAGTCTTTGGTTTAGGTATTTGAAGACTTGAGAGCTCAGTAGTAGGAAGAGACAAGATGTGCTTGCTGTTCAAAAAGGAGCCTTTCACCTCAAGTCTTTTTTAAACAAGAGTGACGACGAGTCCTGACAATGACTTCTTTTGCCTTGAAGTATACGATTCAAAAAGTGTCTCATCTCTCGTCCTTTGCCATCTGGAGTTAAAGGCCTTTGGGATTTTGAAAAATACCCTGTTGAGGGGGGTCTCAAACTGTCATTTTCCATATTGAGATTCCGGTGGTTCATTAGCTATTCTGAAAATGGATAATGATCATCCTTTTTTTCAATAAGTATCTCTAGAAATATGGGGGAGAAAGGCTCAGTGACAGTCACTCTCATCTCGCTCTACACTGCATAATTAAGCAAGGCGCGTGTTGCTGAAAACTGAGCGCTTAAAGGAAAYGATTAGGATTAAGGATGAAGTATGGTACCTTCAGTGGTACCTGAAGCCCCCAGGTCAGGCAGATCAGGCACCTGGGCTCCTACTCACAGCTCTGTCGCTTGCCTGCGGGTCGTTTGCTTATCTGAGACATTTTCAAAAGCTTGAAAATATGGTTTTGTGCTTTTCACTTCTTAGCTTAATATCCAAGTCYACTGGCCTTCAGATTTCGGATACATGATTGTAAGTGAACAAAAAGTAGTGATTTTAACAAGTTCTGTGACRTTGCTCTGAGGCTAATATTAAAATCTGAGGTACCTCATTCAGTTAACCAGGCATGAAAGTGAAATTAAAAGCATGAAATCTCACTGTTCATTGGTGACAAGTGTGGCTGCTGCCAGGTCACTGTTTTCTTATGCTGGGCCAGATCTTTAGGTGTGATTAATTGGTGTAGTAGCATCATAGAAATGTTTAAAGAAAAGAAATTTAAATAGCTTGTCTTACCTACAACAGGCCCATCATTTGAACCTGAATCCCAGTTCCATGTGATTATTTTTTGAGCACTTTAAAGGCCTCTACCTTTGAATCAGTATTTGCTATTTGAATCGCATGTTCACACATTTGCACCCCTGAAAATGTATAGCTAGCGCAAATCAGACCCCTTAAACTCTTAGCTGCCTGGTTTTACAACTTCCATTTTCAATATTGTTACAAACTGCACATTTGCACATGCAGATACAAATTGTATTAAGTATGTCTTTATTTTTGAGAACCTGATGTATTCGGAACAGTTTATAGCAAATTAACTAGCCAGATTTCAAATCATTCTCACGTAATTGTCATAACGCATTTTGCATATGTTCAGCATCTTTTTGGCTGACTTGCAAAGGGTCCGATTCTTCTGTTCTTTGCCCAGCAATTTCTGGACTCAAATGCTCGTGCACATATGCAATGTTTTTTGAACCTTAGACGAGGGATTTGCATGACCAGGATTTGCAGATGCTACGGATTCATGACACACCAGGAATATTAACTGCATTGCTTCAAAAGACAGTCTGATACCGTATACAGAAGAATGTAACAAGAGTCTTCCTTGTGCTGGGAAGCAATTTATACCTAAAGTTCCTTCTGAAATTATGACTTATAGTATCAGGAATTGCTAAAAATAAGAATAAAAGGATTCAGAGAAGATATAAACTCACATAATTTCTGCAGGGTGAACATGTACTGCACTTCTTGTTAAAATGTATTTGCAGACAGGTTGCTTGTTGACAGGTATTTATTTTTCAAAACTTGCTAGGGATTAATTGAGATGGCTTCTGCAAATGTCAGTCAATGATTTGTTGATGGATATACTCCTTATATTGTAACAGAGTTAGACTTTCGCTCATCATCTGTCTTCCGTATCTGTCCTCTGAAAAATGCAAGAGCTAGATCTTCTGAAAAGCCGTATTTTCTGCAGGGTCTTGCTTGACAATGTAGGACTCATGATACGCTGTATCACTGTCTCAATTTTGTAGAAAACAATCTCTTTTTTGCTTTTRGGGTTTTTTTTACATCTTGTTGTTGATGTTARTGTGTATCTTCACAGTTGTCTTAAAATATGCATGGATGTTTTCATTTGTTAATTCTAATGGAATTAAACTTTCAAATTTAGAAACTGAAAATGTGAGCCCAAACTTAAATCTTGTAGAAATTAAATCATTTTCAACATATTAAAGTGTGCTTCTTGCCAAGTATGATATTTTCATGTAAACATCTGCTCATAAGACTGCTTCAGTTGCAACACTTACAGTTCAGTAAAGTTATTTTGAATAATTTTCTTTTTTTCACCGATAATAAGATGTAATCAGTAACTTATCTGTTGATGGCAAGCCTTTACAAACTAATACAAAAAAGAGGACAAAAGTAAAAACAATGTAAATTTGAAGAGTTGTCAAGCATGAATAATAGTGCTGTTGCTCCTGAAATAGTAATTTGTTGTTGATTAAGGTTGAGTATAAGTTATAGGTGAATTGCAAATAAAAATYACTATTTTTTTCCTTTAATAGACAATTGTAAGTAGAATGTGATGGACTCCTGAAGTTTTTGTGAATATGTTGAGCTGTTTAGTGCTATTACGCTAAAAATATTTTAAATACTGTTACATTGTTTCTGTGCCTAATCATAGTGAAATATTGGGATTTTACCATTGCTGTTTTTTTCCACAGTGAAAAACTGTAACTGAAAGTTGTTGTTTGATAACAAAATTAAACAGATCCAAAAGGAAACTTTTTCAGCTAGAGATGGCATGGTATTGTGGAAAAGTAAGGCAAATGGTCYCTAAGAAGTCACAAACATTCAGAGTTAGAGATTTTTCAGAATTCTAAGCTGAAAATAATCGGAGACTGGGAGAGTATTTGGGGGATTATTGTGTACGCTAGCGTGTTTTTTTTGCCTTTTTCTGAGCAATTGTTTGATGGACCCTTGTTTGAATCGAGTATGGCCGTTCTTAGGTTCTGACCCATTTGGGAGATTTGAGTGCTGGCTAGGTGTCAGCATAACTGGCATGCAAAGGCCTTGGAAAGCTTTGGAAAGCTCGCTTATGGCAAATTCCTCACTTAGCGGAGTTTAGTGTGCAGGAACAAGTAATTGCTTGCTTTTCAATAAACTTTAGGAACACAGAATGGAAACATCACAGTCATTTTTCAATGCCTTCCACCATCTGCCTTGACATGCAAGGTTGGCTGGCGTCCTGGTGTTGGCAAGGGAGACTTTGGACTATCCCATTAGTTGCCTTTAAATCATATAAAAGGGATTTGACTGCCTAATGCAGTGGGCAGTAACAAAATTCTTAAGTCCTGTAATGAGAAAAAAMCTGTATAAAATAGCCCAGTTCGGAACAGCAGAGATCAAGATCTGAGTGTGTTCTTCAATCCCTTGATAAAGAACTTCTCGGAAAAATAGTGCATGCGCTTTCACCATGGTAGGGCAGGGTGCTTAGGGTCACTTACCACTGAAGCAGTCTAATGCGGCAGGTGGATCTAAACATGGTACAAACATGTTATGAAGTTGTGTTTCGAAGTGGTTTTTGCCTGCACRCTCTATCATTTTCTGTATAGAAGACTTGAGTCACTTGCATTTATTTCAGAAATACCCAAAAGCACGCAATGTGTTAAAATAAATGAAAAGCATTTTTCTGTTAAAGGACGGCACGACTGAATCTAGGGTCGTTGTTCTGTTATCTGATGTTAGGTATTTTTTTGTAGTCCTGTAAAATATATTTATTCTGTATCTGTGGAAGATTTAAAAAAAAAAAAAAAAAACACCTCTCATAAATCATACTTTCTTATATAAAATAGCATGATATCTGTATTGTAGGCACTGTGTAGCATTCAGAGACATACAGATGCATACCTGTAAATGTCRTCTTTGCTAGAAAAGGCTATATATTGTTACCCAAGAATGAGCGTAGGTTTAGATTTCCCTTCATTAGGATAGACTGTGCAGGCATCACTCTATTCTGGTGAGCTACAGGTAAATTTTTCTGTCAACCAGAACAAAACAGGGCTRGAAGAAAGGCCCACCTCCTAGGAGATGCCCCAAAGGAAAGCGGTACCATTAGCTTTGATTTCCTGTGATCCATGACCACAAAATTAATATTCTTATCAGTGCTAAAAATAGCGCTGTTTTGGATGCCCAGAGTATTCAGAACGTATATGCAGTGATGGGGGCCCGTGGGAGATCTGCTTTCTGGAGCAGTTGCTGGAGGTCTTGTGACGTAGCCYAAAGAGCCTGAAGTGGTTTTAGGTAGCTTTAGGCAATTGCATCCTATCCTGCATGTAAACTGTATGTAGTCAACCATTTGCACCATGAGAACGTTTCTTTAAGGGCATGTTAAATATTTTAACCCTCTGATAAATACTGATCCTCTCCTGGACTTGGCTTTTTGCTTTGGAAACAGCAAATTGTTGGCCCTCAGTCCAGACCACAGGAAACTTGACTGGTGGGGTTGGAGACCACCCAGTAGAGCAGCCTAATTAGCARGAACATGGAATTGAAATGCAAGCAGATGTGGCTAGGGCAGGTCATGTTTCATGGAAACATTCAGTTAACTGCGTGTACCCGCTATACGYGATGGATCTGAATCGTTGGTTTGTGCAAGCGCTAGGGGCGGGTTGAGCTCTTCCTCAGCTGCAGTGTCTCAGCTCTTAATGGACTGATATGGGTTCTGAAATCCTCAACGTATGTAAACGTTTTTCAAATTCTACCTGGACAAAGTTTGTGAGTAGTAAAAAAAAAAAAAAAAAAAAAAAAAAAAAAAAAAAAAAAAAAAAAAAAGGCATATTCATGGAAACCTAAAAATACGATAACTCTGCATGGCGTATTTCTTGCACTCTTTGAGCATCTGCCACCAGACACTATTGGAATTGGCATGTTAGGCAAGGTAACTCTTTGATCTGAAACAGCAGCTTTATGCAGAAGATTGGTGAATTTGTTGTGACCCACAGAGTTTGAAAAACAGCTTCCCAGCTGCAAAATTGGCAAATCAAAATTCCCAAATTGTATTTGTTCTTAGTTCTTATTTAAAATTCCAATAGTTGCTTTATCAACAATTTCAGTGAACTGGAAGGAAAAGAAGTAAAACCTAATGGTCAAAAATTGGGAAAATGAAAATTAGATTTACTTCTAACTCTGTAAAACTGAAATCTGTGGGTTTTTTTAATAAGCAAGTATGTATAGGGCATTTCCCACTCTTGTTGAGATATAGGCATTTAATCTTTAAAATAATAAATAAAATCTTCTCTCAAAGTTCTTCATATCTGAGGAAAAATTTTCTTCCTATAGATCTGTAAGAGCAATTCTATAGAATTCTACTACGGTTTTAGATTTGCTTCTAGGTGTTTTTTTTTCTGGGGGGGGGGTTGTATCAGTTTAATAGGATTGTCTGATAAAGAACTGTCATACAGTTAAATTTTTCTGTCTTTTGCCTGGTGGACTGACCTACTGTAAGTTTTCAGTATCCTTTGAATGGTATTTCGTAGTGTTCTGGTGTAGCACTGGCGATGAAGAGCTGGTTTATTTGGAATACCTTTCTCCTCTCTTCAGGAAGCTGTGTTGAAATAAGTGCTGTTATAGCAAATGACTTTCCATTAAGCTGCTTCAGCTCCATGTTCCCCATGGTTACCAATTTTAAAATGAAATTCCTGTATTTTRTGTGTTCATTTATCCTTTATAATCATCTGTTATATATTTGTCTTTTGAAGCTGCAGAGACTGCAAAAAGCCTGGCTTTATTACAGGTGTATTTTCAACTTATTTCAACTTATTTTCTTAGCTTTAGGACTTTGAACCTTCAACAGGACTGGTCGGCTTGTCTTAACTTGCCAGGACATTTGGCAGGTCAGACAGTAAAATAATCTTGTTTGCTCAGGAAGCATAAGCATGGGTCTTCATAAAAATTTTCTTAATGTTTTCATGATATCGAAGTGGGAAAACTCTACCTTATCTAAATGAGAAAGTGTCTGCTTTCTAAGTTTTAAGCGCAATTTAGTCCTTTTTTCAGCCTAGGAACCTAGCATATTTGAGGTGGAGCAGAATATATATCAAAACAAGCTTATGGCCTGTTTTATCTACCTATGTTAGAAGGTAATGGAAAGAGCAATGGAAAGCTCTTTGAGATCATCAGCTAAAGACACAATATTATTCTGATTGTTACTGTTACATTTTTTAATGTTGATTCTAACTTGAGACCAAATCTTAAGTCCTTGGTGACTCCACTTCAATAAATCATGCAGATTTACAGTAACAGACCTGACCATTAACTTTGTCGATATTCCCATTGATTGAAGCCGAACAAGTAGCTGAATAAAGTATCATTTTAATGTAAGGGAATAAAAAATTTGGCTGACGTTATTAAAAGCAGTACTGGAAATGGAAATTGGCAATCACATTGCTATCGATTCCTACTAAGTATGCAACAGCTTGCAAAAGTGAGAAACATAATCATCCTGAGGGCCTGTTTCTTTCAGCTGCTTAGATCTTAATACCATGAATCTTAATGCCCTGGCAGTTTTAAGAAGTAAATTAACTGACATTGGTAACGGTGTAGAGAATGACTATGAAGTGCATGTGAAGTGCTGGGTTTTCTCTTTAACAGCCAGGAAAGGCTGTCAAACATTACAGTGTTGTGAATTTGGTCTGTTTTAGGAAATACTGTTTTTACATATTATACTTCTTATCCAAGTAGTATGTAATAAAAATAGAGACAAATCGATCTCTGGTTATAGGTCCGTGCAATCAGCAGATTTGTATCAAAGATGATAAGTAGCTCAGTCATTGTAACAAATTGTGAAAAAAATCTTGGTGTTGTGTTGTTCATAAAACTCATCAAAGAAGTCTAGCTGCTGAGTTATTTTAATAAAATGTGTGTCATAATTTGCAATTTGATTTTAACATCCTGTAAAGAAATTATGGAGTAAACAGTGAGTATTTTAATTTCTTTGACTTAATCAGATATGCTGTCACACAGGTTTCAAAGGCATGCTTATTTGATTATGGAGTGGAAAGCAACTTATTGAGGGAGCAATTTGATTAKTGTATCTTCTCCTTTTATTAGTTCCTTTTATTGAGACTGAACGCTCGTTGAAATGTGCCACAATATTATTGGTATGGGGTACGTTTCTTGCGATTATTTATTAAAGTTTCTGTCGCCTGTGGGAAATGYGGATATTCTACTAAGGACTGTGTTAATCAAACAACTTTCTATATTTCTGTATTGCCCAAGTTTGTCATTACAGTAGTGGGCACAGGAGATGAAATTGGAGACTTGCAATATGCTATGGATTGGGTTAACTTGTCCATTTTGTGCAGGCTGCTTGAAGACTTATTTTAGATAACTTAAAAAGATTAAATCTGAAGAATGACCTTTGACAATTATTCCTCCTTACAGAATCTCTGAAATCTTTAACCTAAGTTCATTGTTCTTGTAAAGATTTTGAACTTCGTACACCAGTAATCCTGCTATTGTAATGAAGACTACGATACAATACATCTCTTTAGAGCATTTTTTAAAACCCATTGGATGCTAGAATATTTATTTCATCCCTATAATGTGACGGGCATTAGACATTTGAATGCAATATACCTTATTTGASCTTTTTCCAGGCTATAGTAGAAAATGTTACAGCTGGCACATTGTTTAGGTAGTAAATGTTCTTTTTTTTTAATGGTCTGTTAAACTATACGCTAATTTGGTTGGGAATGGGGGAAGTCTATGTGCTTTTTCTGCCCTCAATTTACCTTTGTGGTGTTCCCTTTGGGGTTAGTGTGGACCTCTCTGGAAGCAGGATCAGTACGTTCAGTTTGGTGTAACTTGCCTGTGCCTCTTGCAGCTGAATTCTTAAAAGCACTGAGGTGCCTGTAAAGGCAGCTGTGCACGTGGTGGGATTCTCAAATACCTATCCRTTGCAATAATGGTTTTTAAAAGCCTGTACATTATTCAGCTGTTGCTTTTGATGCGTGCAAGATGGCCAAGGTATTTTTCAAAGTTCCATTAGAGACCGTAAGGCACCTAAGCATCTTTTGAAAATTGGTCTTTTTGTGAAGGGAAGTTTGTGAACGAGATTTCAGCAAGTGTCTGTA
>NW_020447197.1:2682470-2706160 GCF_003343035.1 Apteryx rowi | reverse complement strand
GGTGACCCTGCTTGAGCAGGGGGCTTGGATTTGGACGATCTCCAGAGGTCCCTTCCAACCTCAACCATTCTGTGATCTCTGTTCTTGGAAATTAATGCCTGTGTGATCCTTCCTCTTGCTTCTCAGTCCTGTGAGGTTTGCAGACCTAACTCGATTGAAAATCCTCATGCAATTCAGCATATGGCTCTTTAAGCTTTTTGCTCTGCTTTTGATTAGTGCTTTTGATCTGAACRTTTGAATAATACTGTTTTTCACTCGTGCTGCACAGGCACTTTACATAAGTAAGCGGAGACCTTTCAGGTGTCCCTGCAGTGTCTCTTTGCTGTAAAGTTATCCTTAATAYACTCTCTACACTCGGGCTCTTTTGGCATTTGCTGGTGGGAGAGGGAAAGGTGGTTTTTCAGTGCTGTCCTCATGTTCATCCCGGGGTCTGTCTGGTCACAGGTGTCGAACAGTGATACARACCCAGTGATATAAGCCCAAACTAACCCTTCTGAAGTCTCTGCTGGTCCGGGGGGGCAGATAGTGCCAAAATAATATCCAGGCACCTGTTCTGTGCTGCTTGCCAAGCTGTTGGCTCAGGTAATCCTTTATAGGTRTGAAGTCTAAGGGAAACTTTCTGACAAAAAAGATAATATTTGGGGAGACAGTTCCATTCTGCTCAGCAAATTTTTGCTTTACTTGATGAATTTAAGCCAAACATAATTATAACTAATTTTCAGCATGACTCCCTCCCTGAAGTCCCCGAAATATTACTTCAGATTACATTCTTTTACATTAAATGGTTGGTTAAATTGATGCAATATCAGAAACTTGATCAGCATCACAGAGATTAATTTTGAAGCAATTACTGTGATAATTTCTTTGGGATTCTCTACATTTTAGTTGGATGCTTTTCCTATAAACATTTATTCCCTTTTTTATTTCCAAAAGAGAGGGTTTGACTTTGTTTGTTTTGTCTCATAACTGGTAAGGAATTATTTGYGAAGAATACGAAGGGCAATTTTTTGCATGTTTGATCCATTATGGATCCCATACTTCACATAAATAAAATTATGGACGGCTGCATGTTGACAAGGTACAAGTGTATTGGGGGGAGAATAAACAGAAACTTGTGTTTTCTTTTTTTTYCCCAGAGATTTGTTACAGTTCCCTAGAGAAGAAGATACAGATGTTGCAATGAAAATTCTGGCTTGGTGGACTTCTCTTGGCCTTGAAGATGTTCAGCTAGCAAATTACTCTGTTTTGCTTGACCTGCCGGGCTCTTCTTCAAATACAATAACTCTGAAAAACAGTGGTGAATGCTTTTATCCTAGTGGACAACAGTGCAACAGAGAAACCAAAAAGCTTCATAGCCAAGACCTCCTGTACTCGTATGCAGCGTACTCTGCCAAAGGGACTCTTGAGGTAACGTGACCATTTGTCTCTGTTGGTTTTGGTGAAATAGAAAACAACAGTGTTTGTTGAATTCGGCTGGCAAAGTACGTGTGGTTGAATGCCCAGCCTGAAGGTAACTAACATATTCAGGTAAAATAAAATTGGCCCAAATCTCAATTCAAAATTAAAAATTAGTCAGGTCTGAAGGCCTTATAGGATATTAAAAAAAAACAACAACACATCATCTGAGTTGATGAATTAGCATCTATTGCTTGTCAACAAAAACATCTTGCATGTGTCTTCACTGGCTGCCTTCCTATATTTGCTGCCCAAATACATTGGGGGCATACAAAGGGGCAGTCATTTCCATTTACCTTTCTGAAATACTATAAATGTGAATAAACATTTCTGAAATATAAAAGCTGCAGTGTAAATTTCACTGTTAATTGCATTACTGTTTTCTTTCTCCTCTAGAAAATTATTGTGTGTTGCCCACAATGATGCAGGGCTTTTTTTTAGCCTTAGTTCATTTGACTATTGTTTAAAAGATAGATTTGTTTTCATGACTTAGATCATTAATAGACTAAATAGGAATAGACTGCAATGGTTTTTGAGTTTGGAGGATACCTCTTCCAGAATACCTTTATACTTTCTGAATATCTTAATAATATTTATAGCATATCAATTAATTTTTACCAGTAAAATGCAATAGTTGTGCATTTTTCTTTTGGAAGTGTTTGCCCATAATTCATAAAATGTTAGGCACTGTGCAGATCTTCTTGTGGTGGGTCAAAGTGGGGAAAGTTGCATGATGTTAACTATCCCATTTTATGAACTATTAAAATATTTTGAATTTTGGACTGAAATTCAGGGTTGGTAGAAAGAAATCTGAGGGTTGGTAGAAAGTCGGACCCTTTCAGTTCCTTGTCCTGAGGTCTGCAAGCTTCAGCATCTCTTTCTCAGAAGCTTCCAAACCTTTTAACCCAAGGGATTCCCTTGATACAGAGGGGTGGAGTGGAGCTCCTGCTCCTCTCTGGGAGASAGACTTCTCTGCATCTCCTTTTTCTGTGTGCTTTATGTCTGCTTTCTGGGTTGAGTGTCATACTCATTATCTCATTACAGCTTCTGTTCCAGGGCTCCATCACTTAAGAAAGAAAAAACAAAACAAAACAAAAAACTTTATATTGAGGTTTGTTTTTAAGAGGTGAAATGAAGTAGGCGAGGGTGAGTCTTAACCTTCATGATGTGTGCTTTAACTCTTCTTTTTCGTGGGTAGTAAAAAGTACTAATGAAAGGGTTTGGCTTATATTTGTCAGAAAGCGCAATATGTAATGTTATTTTCTCGTACTAGTCTAATAAGACTAGTAACTGTAATGAGATAAAAATACAGTTGTGGCCTTCAAGGTTTATTTCATGAATGTAAATGTTGTTACTAACAAATTCATTAGATTAAAGGAAATCCAGCATCCCAGGGAAAACCACTGATGTACTTACCAGCTACACATGTACCAGGCTCAGTTATATTTCAGGATACTTTTCTYTATGCTTGGATTCTGCAGGGATCAGGACTATGTATACAGCTGAAACGCTTATCATCAATAGGGTTTAACTTGGCTTTTTCAAAATAGAAGCTTATACTTGAGCCAACAATTGACTGCCTGTACACAGTTTTTATAGTCAGTTGTTTGAGATACCAGGCACCCTCCCACCATTTCAGATTTTTTTTTTTAATCTTTGAAGAGTCTGCMCTAAGTGTCTTTAGATCTACAGAGCTTTGCCTTAAAAGAGAGATTAACCTATTTGTGTAGGCTATAGAGAAATCGGTAGTGATTTCAAGCTTATACAAAAATCTCTACTATTTAGACTAAGTGAAGTTAGAAAATCCTTAAATGAGAAGTAGCAGGTGGTGGTTGTTGCTGGGATCAGCCTTCAGAGGGAGACATAATTGCATGCAGCAAAACTGCCAATTGTCTGTTCTGAATATGTTGCAGTGGGTTGTGATTGCAACATCTTGAGGGTTTTCCTGTGAAAAGGTATCCTTGCAACAGCTACTCATAATCTGAATAATTTTCTTACAAAYGTTTTGCAACCATAATGGAGAGTTTCTATTGTGTGTCACATAATCAGTTGAATTGCTTAAATTGCTTCAGTACTGCTGCTTCATTGCATCTCTTTTGTATGTTTGGTTTGCTAGAAGTTCAGGCAAATAAAACCATTAAGTTATTGCAGTCTGGCTAGCAGTAGAGCTATAGTTCTCCTTTCTTGTGACAAGGTTATTTGTAGAATAGCAGAACTCATTTTCTTTGAAGACCTGTCATGTCCATTCATCATATGGCCATTGTATATGAGCTGTCCAATTTGTGCTTTCTGGTAACAGTCTAAACAGCATTTGTGATATCTTAAATCTGCTTCAAAAACCTACTTAGTGCCATTGTGATGGATGGTGCACTTTACTGCTTCTCTATAATTCATGTGCCCTGAGAAGGTGACACTGTTTACCCATCACGCTGACAGGCAGGACAGCCTACCGTTCTAGAGAGAGYTGTCTTGTCAGGTTTGAAATAGGTATTACAGTGGTTATGTAAATAATGTACATAAACCAGGTCAGTTTAAGGAAAGAATGACTTCTGTGAAACATTTTTAATAAAACTTAACTATCTTTTATAGGGTTTAAACCTTTTGTTTGATGAAAACAAGAAAGCTACTCTGGCCAACAGAGTAAATAAAAAGGGAAATTACATTGCATCCGATTTCTGCATGGAAGCAAAATCTAGTGTCAAACAGCAAATCTAGCAAGCTCCAAATGAATGCAGCCCGGTGAATCCAAATGTAGTGTTCCTCGCCTTTGCTTTGCAGCGTTTGTCTGCCCGAGCTGTGGCTGCGTTTGCCGTCTCTGGCAGAGCGGTGAAGGGATGAGCTGGGGAGCTGTCAGCGTGGTACGCGGAGAGGTGGCCGTGAACCTGCGGAGATCAAGCATGCTCCTTTCAGTACCAAATTTGAACGTTGTGTGACTGTAGGTGCATGTTGTAGCCCATCTGTTAACATGCACAGCAGCGATCTCCAGAGCTTAGTGAAGAGTAAGTAAGGATTTCGTCTTGGAACCGCAGCAGAAGGCTGGGTGGTACTTAGGTGATCTGGGTGGGTTGTTTAAAGTAGGCCCACCGAGTACAGTGAATTTTAGGAAAAGGAAAGTGTTCAGTTTTGGTTTTGCAATGTTCATCTGCTCTGTTCCCTGTTTCTTTAGCAACTGTAAAGGGAGAATCTTAGCAGATGTAATGGTTGGTGTGTTGAGACAACATTTGAAGATGGCTAATTAAAATGAAGATTATATTTGCTCTGTATTCCCTTGCTTTCTGAAGTTGTTTGTGTGACCTGAATTTTTCCTGACCTTGCTTTCAGGGCTTTAAAATTACTCTTTGCTTTATAGAAGTCTGCAAGGAACTTCTGTCATTCCTAAATCTGCTGTCATACCTTTAACAAAAATGCAGGTGCTGGGTTTCCTGTGTTATATAGCACTAGTCATGCTACACTCCMGTTGACTGACTCTTGGGGAATAAGTATCTGTCTGCAGAAGGCTCTGACTGCCTGCTAGTTCCTTTGCTGTKCCTTCATCCTTTCCCTTTTTCGTCCTGAACAGTCTCAGCCAGCCCAGGAAGACATCATGTTCCTTTCCTGGACCATCACCTCCTACGCTGACTGGACTATGTTGGTTCAGGAACTGGGGGTGGATGCAGAAACAGCATAAGTATCAGCATTAACGGGTCTTGAAATGGAAACACACATGCAGGCAGGGATTTGAGGGTTTCTGTGGATAGAAATGAATCATCCCTGTCTCAGACGCTTCTAACACCCACATGTCTCCTTTCTACTTTGACCTCTTCTCCGTTCCTATCCCCTAACTGCTTAGACTCCTCCACTGCTTTGCTTCACCTCCATGCTGGTTCTCTGCAGCCCTCCGTTCCAAGGGGCTGCTGATTTTAGGCACTTTTACTTCTGGCTAGGCCAGCGATATCTTTGATTAGCTTGGAGGGGCTGCAGGAAGCCACTGTACCATTGAGAGGAGCAGAGCAGTGAGGCTGCCAGCTGTTTGCCTCTGCTTGAGTCTCCGATATGCAGAGGCGGTTCTCCACGTCTGTCTATAGCGTATCYGCCTGCTCTGGTTCGTTTCCATCAGTGACATTTTCTCCGCTTAATGAGAACTYGCCACTGAGATTAATGCAACCCAGAACAATACAAGAAGAATAATGCAGTCTGTTCATCTCAGTCTGTGATCTTCTCACCGTTTTTTAATCCTGGCAAGAGGGGAATAAAGGAAGGGGTACTCGGATTCCTGTCAGACCTCCTTCCGCAAGGAGGACTGCTTACTCGCTTCCCTACTGCATTTTCCCATGGCTGTGCTGAGATGTAACAGCATCCTCCCGTCCCCTTCCTTCCCATGTCCTTCGCTCTGCACAGGTGGACGGGCGTCTTCCTCYCCCCCAATGCCTGCTCCTCTCACCTCTACTTTCGCACTCGCCGCAGCTTTTTTGGGTGCCCGCTGGCTCCCTGCCCTCCCTGCTGAGCCTTCGCAGCGCTGCAGCCCCCCTGCGTTGCCTCGCTGTGCTCCGGCTCTCCCTGCTTCTAGCCCCGCATCCAAAAGCTGCGAGCAGCTTCCTCTGGCGGCACTTGCACCAGGAACTCGTTGACCCGACAGCTTGCTTTCATTTGATCGCATTGAGCTTCGTTGTGCTGGGAATGTGATTAGTGTGCCCTTATTAACTTAGCTTCCCTCTAGCTAATCAGTGTTAATTTCCTTAACAGTATTTCTGAATTAAGATTGGAGTCAGCAGGTTGGCTTTGGAAAATTTTAAAATATTATTCTGCTCCAGGTTATTTTGGTCCCCAGGCAAAACTTGCAAATGAGCCTTCTGAAGCACGCTCGCTTACATGTCTCCTTATTCCCGTGGCAGAGAGTGCATATAATTCAGATTAAATAATCACAGCATCTCACCCTAAGTCTTTCCGTCATTTTTGATAGCGCATTGGTGCAAAATATCAAGCTAGAGGGAATCTTGATACAAGTATGCATTTAATTCTTTTAGGCATGCCAGTTTAGCTCATTATCATCTCTATTAACGTTTCCTTAAATCTCTTCTCTGAAGAGACATGTACTAGCTAAAAAGAATCTTTAGCTACGGAAATCAGTTTGCAGACGGTTAGGGCTATAGGTTGAATAACACATACACATGAGAAGAATCATGTGATTTTTGTAAAATTTACATGCTTTAGAGGGACTTTATTTACCTTTTATTTATAGAGGAGTTTCTCAGAAATGTCTTCCACAAATAATCATAACTTAAACCACTGCTTTGCATACCAAGTAGGCAAAGCAAATTTTCAAGACAGTCAAGACTATGGATTTTGGAGTAGAGTTGACCTTTAAATAGAAAGCAACAGTTAACATTAACTAGAGCACAGCTGCCAATCTGTTATAATTAACTACGGAAAGCTGTGAAATGCAATGTGAAGGTTATATAATTTAAAATTGCAATCCAGAACTACGGAAACGATCACTGAGGAGACTTGCTGCAGAAAATCTTGTCACTTTTTGGCATATATCATGTAATCATTAATAAATACGTTGCACATTTCCCTAAAAATAACAGTAATAGTTTATCATGCGCAATAGCTCAGTTAATATCGCTGCAAGATGTCGTATCACTGAGGGGCAGGGTTTCAAAGATGCAAACGGCTACTACTGCAAAACCTGTTGCTGGTTTTTAATTGCCTGAGAATACTGTACTAATACTGGAACTAATACTGTACTCATGTTCTAGTAATATTTTAGTAATCACCTTTTAGTAATAAATAAGTTAATGTAATTAATAATTAATGAGGAGCCTTTTTAATTGGAAAAAGCCAAAGCTGAGGAATCTGGATATCCAAAGATGTAACAGATCACTATAATTTGCACCAAGCAAGCTGCAATTACCTGTTCAATTCAGCAGGTTATATCAAAGTTAAAAGTATAAAGTTACTCTTCTTTCATGCCCACTTTTTGCTAATGGTGTTTGCAGGACCGGATAGCGAAGTACTCCAAGCGCAATGGGAATCTTTCCGCAGAATCACGAGGCACCTTTTGCTGAAGTAGCGCTTCCTGGCCGCCTGCATTTCCTTTTCAATGTCCTTCTTAGTAAATATGAACCTACCTACAACATACCTGTGTTTCAGTGCCATCGCATCATATGATGAGATTTTCCTCGCTTGATTTTGCAAAGGCAATATCCTTCGCGGAGGAGGAAGGACAAGCAGACTGCGGTTTCTGCTGTGAGCTATGTGGTGCGTTTTTCAGGGCTCTTTTTCTTGATCTTTTTCTTTTCTTGAAATTTCTCCAGTATTTTGAAAGCTTAAACGGCCTTGATTTTCTAATACCACCACTTGAAAAGAGTGTGAATAAGGTCTTATTAAAAATAAAGCTGAGTATAGATGACATGTTGTAACCATAATCTAAAATAATCGAGGATAAAGCTACCATAATAGGAACAATTTGATCAGGGTAGATTTTAACTATCTGTCTGACATCATTGCTGAAGAATTTTGGTGTAAAAGAGCAAAGGATATTCTCGGTTAGAAGCTGCTTTTGGGAATGGTAGAAACCCTGACACAGAGGCTTAATAGTAAGAAAGACCAAAAAGCCAAGAACGCTTCTCTCAGGAAAAAACCCTTTGAAGCAAATATCTTTTGAAAGCTTTGCAGAGGAGAATGAAGAAATGTGCAGAATATAGTTTCAGCTCCGATACAGCTGGTTCAAAAAAATATATGTAAGAACTGAATTCTTAAAAATGTGTATTAAAATAAAAAAGATGACCCAGTTACTAACCATAGGCAAGTCTAAGCTTGGTATCCAGGTGTAGCTGGTAGAAGTCTGTGGGGTGGGTATGTGACCTGTCAAAATTTCAGAACCTGTGCATGGGCTCAGAATGTCACGAGAAAAAGCTTTTGTTCAGAATTTTCCTTTTGATCGGGTTGGAAATACAGTACTTCTCTCTGGGCCTAGCAGCCCACATTACTATCCCAGGAGAAAAGTACCTGCTTAAAAACGAAAAAAAATCAGTGCAAATGAAGCAAAGCCTGAAAATACATTGGTCTTCCCTCTTTCTAGAACAAGGAATTATTTTTGTTGTCTGATGTGCTGTCTCTTCCAACGAGTACAAATAAATCTAATGACTAACATCTCACATAATGGATATTAGTTACTGTGTTTATCCCATTCATTAAGTGGGCCTTAATGCAAATTAATCACGAGAAATACCAGTGCTGTTCTCRGAATTATTTCTTATGTTCTGTGCTCTGCAGTTCACCGAGGTGATTAATCAGTCACTGGCTGGTGGCTGGCCCRCGAGCAGGTACATGCGCGAAAGAAGATGCTTCGAGGAATTTATCTTCCTTCCCCTGAATTATGTCACTGCGTAGAGAGTTGGTCTCGTCTCCCGTGAGCTTCACTGCTTCACGCTGATGCCCTCGAGACGCTGTCAGAGAGGAATAAGGGGAGAAGAGGCCCGGCAAAGGCGCCGGCTGCYGGCGAGCGATGCCGCTGCGCTGTGCCAGAAAGCGCGTGCTGGCGTGTCCTCACGGAGAGACCCTTCCTCCCACCGCAGGTCACTGCTGTCCAGGCCCGGTCTTTACTTGGGAGCATGTTAGAGGGCGAAATAATATGAAAAGCTAGAAATTGCATTACAGGCAAATGAATTGCAATATCGTTCTTCTTACCAAAACTTTTATTCCTAAAGATTATTTTCATTTAGCTACAAAATTCTTGCATCTTAGGGCAAGAAGAAAATATTACAATCATGTAGTGATGCAAGCTAAATATCTAGAAATTCCATCAGCCTGGATAGTATTTTAGGCTCAGTATCTGATGGATAAAACTGATGATTGTTTCAATTCAGATGTTTCGCTGATGATCTTATTGCTGCTGTCTTAATGTGCGTAGAGTTGCTCTGCCTTAAACTCCCATTTTTCAATTTTCGCTGCAGAAAATTAAGGTAGTATCTTCACAGTTTATAGCGTTTCTGGAGTGGGTATTAAAAATGTAAAGAGAATATTGAGGGAATCTTTTCTGTCGATGATACATTTGGTGAATATTTTTAAGGGCGACCAGAGTGCATTCTTTGTCTTGTCTATTSAATTAAGTCTCTTGTGTTTTTTGAATTTTGGGAAAGGGATCTCTTGATGTTGCGCAATAGCGGCTGAATCGGAATTTGAGAGTCCATTCTGAGCCCGCTGCTTCTGGTTTCTTTTTGTCTATTTTTCAAGATCATGGGCAGGAGGGTGAGAACAGGGCAAGAGAAAGACGTGGGTGCAGCTTTCTGTAGTGTCTGACAGTTCCATAATAACATCCTTAGCTTCTTTTACTGAAAACTGCACTATGAACTACTGTAGTAATACTAAGCACTTCTCTCCTGTACTACTGTAAAAGAGGCTGCACTGGGTTGCAGACTGTCGAAGAGGTGGTGAGCTCTGTTCAGTCCCAGCTGATAGAGCTGAGGTGCCAGCTGAGTCCTTGCATTGCCAGTGAAATCGGCTGTATGAGCTCAGAAGTCAGATTACTCCTTCCCACCATCAATTTGTCCAGATTCCCGTGTCCCTTCAGACTTTCCCACGTGTTTTAGATAATAGCATTTTTTTCGTCTTTCCTTTTGAGGTGCAGTTTAACAGGACATGGTACAAGGTGATCAGTTCGCTGGGCCCTTTTCTAGGACAGGGCTTCCTCCTTTCTCCAGGGTTGTCCCCCCTGCCGAGAGCTCGGGAGCCTAGCCTGATCACCTCTGTGATGTTCCTGCCAACACTTTGCACTGCCGCGTCCTCAAAATATCTGTGTGCAATTTGGCTCCATTCAGGGAAATACTCACCCGAAGCTTTGGAAAGACTTGGGATAAGGGCAAGCTATTAATTGAGCTATAGCAAGGATACCTGGCAGGGCCTTATCCTGAACTGCCTTATAATCCTTGCCGTAATTCATAAAAATAAAGCATTTTAAAGAGAAGCGGTAGCTATTTTGTGAAATAAAAGCTAATGGTGCTGCCGTGTGGAAAACCATTAATTGACTGAACAATGCTGAATGGAGTATCCCAGTTAATGAGAAAAAGACAATTCCAAAAAATGAGTGAATTTTAAAAAATAAAATTAGGAAACCTGAAACCGCAAAGAACTTGTTTTTCTTCCTAGTACAATGTTACTATGCATGATTCCTGAAGCGTGTAATCCATGTCTTTTGTAAGATGAGTCTGCTTTCCAAAATGTTAGGTGATTGAAAAATGGAAGTATGTTACGTGTTTGATCTGATAGGGCTATGCTATTGCATACAGCCTTCTTCATATTCATCTTGGTCTATCCTTTGGGACACTTGAATTTATTATTATTCGAGTATTGTTTTCTTTGGAGTCTTTCTTTCATCTGAATATATTTTTAATTTTCCCCAAACCTTTTCCTAAAGAAATAACTTAGAGACCTATACATTTGTGTAATCATTAAAAACAATTAAATTAACATTGGATATGGAAAATGTCATATTTCTTTTCACAGCTACACTTTTGCTTATCCAGATTTGATAAAATGATGCTTTAACTGTCAGATCTGTGTTTACAGCACTACATGGTTGGGCATCTCTCTGATTATATTCAAGTGCCATATGTTTGGCCAAGCAATGACTGCAAGTACTCTGTAAAAGAGCATTTACTACGCTCTGGAAAATTGGGTTCTCACATTTTGAAAGTTCAAGTGTTCTCTTGATGTAGTGGATAATCTCTTCTTGTGCAAATGGGTGCTTATCTGCATCTTTGAGTTAGACGTACATTTTATCTTTTTGTATCTATGTACCTGCATTAACAACAATGTAAGTTTGATGTGCATGTATATGTTTGTGTATATGGGCATTGTGCATAGAAATAGAGCCAGCCTATATATTTCAGTACAATGTGCATGCACTAATATTAGAGTTGATTGGGAAACAGTCAAATATCCTATGAAAATTGAACTGTATAAAAATGTGTTCTGAATTGCAGCAAAAATTGGAAATCTGAAAACTGTAAAGCTATTTTCTAAATATTTCTGTTTTGACACAGCCAGACTAAGTAGCAAAGTGAACCAATTGAACAAAGAGGAAACGTTACTGTCTATGCAATTAAAATATGAAATAATAGTTATGAAATGAAATATTTCAGTTCTACTTAAAAATAGTCAAAAGCACTTCCATGTAGCATTTTGCTGCAGTTAACACGTTTCTTCTACCGTTGATAGACAGTGTGTGCGTTCACACAATGTTCTTACGACCTGCCATCTGAGCCGGGACATTATTTTCTTTCTCAGTATGCGCAGGTGCAAACACGTGTGTCACTGTGTGTCATGCTGGGCTGTGAGCGGTGAAGTGGGGTGTGCCCAGTGCCGGCTGGTATCCTCTCCTGCCCTGTGCGGATCGAGCCGTGCATGATAGCTGGCGATTTTGTGGTTTCTGCTGCAGTCTGCAGATGCCGAGTGTATAGGAAGTGGTTGAAGCACCTTCTCCGAGGTGCAACATCTTCTCGAAAGACCTGTTGGTTGTAGGTGCTGCGGGAGGGAGGGAGGGAATGCCTGCTTTGTGTTCCGTCTCCGACGATAAGGCCGCTGAAGGAGAACAGTCTTCGGTCTCTGGATGTTGTGTTTTCATTCTCTGTGTCTGAGAACAGTCCCCAAAAAACACACTCCAGTGCAGGCTGCTCTCGAGAATTTATTGAATTCTGAGCTGAAGTGCCTGGATTCTGATGTAGAGCCGTGCCACTGAAAATTTTAAAGCCAGATTTAAATCACACTATTATAATTTGCTACGTACGTATGTATCCTGTGATGTCGCATTACAGCTGAATGATTCTGCATGTTTCTGTTAGATTGGGCTTGTGAGCTTTTCCATCTATTTTTATTCTTTTGTGATGCCAGAAAGTTCTCCCCTAGTCCGTGTAATTTGTAAACATATATTTACATGAATGCTCCCAAGTAAGCCAAAGCGAGCCAGCTGGTACCCACAGATTCCTGTTCCTGCTTAGGGGCTTCATGCGTTAGGGGCTATTGATACTGCGTATCATTGCAGTTAACTGTTATTAAGAGTAAATAATACTGGACACATGTAAGAAAGAATCCTTAGATTCTAAAATGTCACTGGGGGGCTTTGTGAGATGACAAATAATCAGCACTTACTTAACAAAAGTTGAAAATAATAAAATTTTTGACAGGATTTTAGGCCTAAAATTGTGTAATATCCTTGTGTGTTTTATAACCAAAGCAAATTTCTTAAAGCTTTTAAAATAAACAGATACCAATTTAATACAACTGAAAATTAAGATGTCTTATTTCAGAACACCTGAAGAACTAGATTTGCATTTAAAGCCAGTTAGAAAAGGTGAAAAAAGTAGGTTTGCCTCATTGGATATCTCACTGGATATCATGAGTTAAGAAGTTTAACTCAGATATGAGTTTTGCCTTCTGCTTAAGGGAAACTGTGGAAGAATAAGATTAGGAACAGAGGTCAGAGGGGAAAAAAAACTATAAATGAAGTAAAAGAAGAAAAAACAAAGTTGAGAAGAGATATAGAGGAAGGAGTGTACAGGATGAGCATTATCGGTAGGGCACTTGGTTATGTCAGCTCAGACTGAGTTGGGGCCGTATAACTATATAGCCCCAAAGAGGTTCTTCTCCGTTGGCTGTAAAGCAGCTTCCATCGTAATTCAGTCTCCCTGGGAATTAGAAGAAAAAACCTGCTATGAGTTTGCTCGAGTATGACCTGCTTGATTAAAAAGAAAGCAAACAAGTTAAACCCCACAGTGTCTTTCTAAAAATTACCCTGGATCGACAAAATTAACCTGTGGGAGCTCCATCGGCAGTGTGCTCCCTGCGGCAGAGCTGTCAAAGGAGAACAGGAAAGCTATGGATGATGCGGAGGGAGAGAGCGCCCGAAATGGGTCTGCGACTAAATTCAGTCTGCAAGCCCAAACTCTATCAAACTTGGAGGTTAAGGGACATCGATTTTTTTTTCCTACTTCGGTATAGCAGTATTTGAGCAGATTACAGTTTTAGGTGTCGTTGCAATGCAGTGTGCGATTTTATGCAATAAAAGCTACAGACAATGAAGAATCCTTTTCTCCTAAAAGTTGACGCTGTGAGTCATGTTGTGTTACTCTCTGGAATTTTACTGTACATGAGCGGGAATACTGAAGCAAAAAAAGACAACTTCTAGAGTAAGSTGCTAATAACTCTGAAGAAAAGATAGCATGAGTAATGTTTGAAGAAAAGGAACTGCTAGTAGGTAAAACCACCTAGTTACGTAATGAACAACTAGTTATTGAATGAATCCTGTCCTGCCCCCTGCCACGTGAAGCAATATTGAAATTCTGGGATCCAAATCTGCCTGGACACTGTGGGTTGGGTGTAATTCTTAATATCATAAGCAGAGCCTTCATGTAGTTCAAATATGTCACGATCACTTCTTTTAGGGCTCAGATAACTCCTTCAAATTCAAGCTGCGCAATTCATCTCTTTTTGCCTTGCATCAAGTAGTTGCTTGGAAATACACTAAGTTGTTATTATTTTTCAAGGCATAAGATTATTTTTCTCCTTCCATTTTTCTAATGAGATATAAAAGGAAGCTTGAGGATAGTGAATCCTTTTCTACTAGAAGTTAGAGTTTGGATAAGGAGTGTTCAGATTTGGTCCAAAAAAAAAAAAAGAATTTACTTGCAGTGGCTTGCAGGATTTCACAGAGGCATTTCTGTATAATTACCCAAATATATCTCCAAGCTTTCCCAGACGGTCTGGAAATGTGAGGGTCACAGGACACACATAACGTAGTATTTGCTGCAAGAAAACAGCACACTTGGATTTTGAAGTCCTACATCAAATGGCTCACAAAGTAAAGAGACGGTGGAAAGCTCACCAAGAGGTTTCAGAGGCAGTGTCATTTTGAAATTGCTGTAAGTGCTGGAGTAGAGCGTTTGCATCCTGTCATGCGAAAGCTGTTTTAAAGAAAGAGATTTTTAGTTTATAACAAAAACAGCTCAATTAAAAAAGATCCTCATGTTAATTAAAAAAACCCAACAATCTCTGTATTCTCAGAAATGACTTTGTCATCTGCCTCAAATTCTTTGCAGATTTTTTTTCTATCCTATGTCTGATTTGTATTTATTTTGCTGAAGGTTGAATTACATTCTTGCTTTGTCAGATCTTCTCCTTGTTACTGCAGAACCTAGCAGCATAAAACACAGAAAAGAAAACTTACAGCACTTGCTCTGGGCTTCAGTGAATTTTAAGAAAGAAGAGGCTGATTGTAATCGTGTCAACTTTCATTACCGTAAAAGAAATCAATACTTAAACTGCACTTTTTTTCTTAGTTAAACCCTCAGCCCAAACCTTCCTTGAGCTAGAGACAGCACTGAGATGTATGCCTTTAGTGCATGCGCGCTCTCTCTCTTTCTCTTTTCCCTAGAATCAAGTGAAGGACAAAGGCTGAGCAAGAAGTTTGAATATTAATGTTTCTGTAGAAATATGATAAATACGTGCAAGATGGCCAAGTGCGGCTTGCGTGGTAGCAACCACTGGGAGATGGCTCTGGTTCCCTGCTTACCGACCAGATGCTTTTGTCTGGAAGCAGCAGCAGCCCTGGCTAGAAAGCGTGGCAGAGTTTACACCAGTGAATGATTTGGCATGGTTGAGGAACGCTCAGTTATTTCCCTTTTTCTTTCCTTACTTTCCTCTAATTTTAGAGGAGAGCTGCTTTTATGGTTGCAGAGGTCTCCTCACGTTTGTGGATGACCAGTTTTGATGTGCAGCCAGCTTGAGTTTACTTTTTTGCTGTGCTGAGTGCTCTCTTCAGCCGCAATTTTGGAGCTGTGCAAATAAATTACAGTGAAGTGTTTAATTAAAGTTAGCCTCTTGTCCTGATCGCCGTCTGCTGCCTTCCCAGATACAATTGGCAAATACATTTTGGAGTTTTTACTTTAGGCAGGATGAATATTTGGAGCTTATTTGGCTTTGATTGATCATAGATTGGATGTTTGTTAGCTTTACTGGGTGAACATTGGAAAATAGTAATTGAATGTCAAAGGAGAAATAAGGGGCATTGAATTGACTAAATGAAGCAATGTAGGGAAGTAGACCTGAACACTTACTGCGCCGAGGGGTTGATGTTTTCAGAATTACGTTCTTGCTCTTCGGAGAAAGCCTCTTCCTCAATTCYGAGGAATATGTAGGCCGAAATAAATCATATAGAGAGCATTTGGGTTTTAGGTTTTTTTAAATACTTGGAGTTTCTTTAGGCCACCCATTTCTGAGGCCTTTTTGGTGGGTACAGCAAAATTTTCAGGACTATGTTGAGTATGCTGCTGAATATTAGTTATTTCACAGCTACAGTTTTCTACAGACGTTATCTCCCTAGTATCTTGTGTACGAGCAGTTGTTTAATAGTAGTCAGCTGAGTGGTATTTGGTAAAATGCATTCATAATTTTGGATTCATCGAATATTGGACTGCTTGTATTGAATTTTTCTTTTCTTAGTGCATTTGTTTCCTCCAGACTTTGAAAGAAACTGACTGGACCGCAAGCTCGCTGAGCTGTGACATTACTAATACTAGGTAACGCTAAGAAGAGGTGACACTGATTTTTCTCCACGGCCGTTTTGTATGCTTGTATGTTTGCTGCATAAGTTTACACCCTTCAGAAAAGATTTTTAGAGATGGCTCAACACTGACCTTAATGTATTCTCTTAAGGAACAAAAGTAAAGCTATTTGCTTGCACATGATGCATTTCTACCCTGGGATTCCCAGCCTTGGTAGCTAGAGCAGATGCATGTGAGGGCTCCCTTCTCACCTGCGCTGGCTCCGACGGGATTTGGTGGTTGTTGCAAACGTCTATGGCTAGTTGTGCTGGGTTTGAGTTTTGTCTTCTAGGGTTTTTCTCCTCAACTTTTTCCCTCTCTTGTGTGCCTCTGGCAAATCGGCCACAATCTGCCTCTCAGCCTGTTAATTGGATGCAGGTGTATAATGGTTGATCCTGTGACTAAATTCCTTTCTCATACAAATTGGCTAAATTATAAATGTGGATTGTCAGCCATATTTACCTTATTATTTTTGACCTACGTAACTTATTCTTTGTGTGTGTGTATATTTAATTGCCACACTAATTATATGCCAAGAAAGGGAAGTTTTAAAATTGTATCCAGGATCTTCAAGACTCAAAGGGCCACCTACTTCATATAATTATTCACATTTTTCTGTTCCAAAAACTGTCTTTCTCTAAAACAAATAAATAAAAATTACCGTGACTGGATGAAGTATGCTGTTTTATTCTCTTTAATTTTAGAACTATGTAGACGAGACTGAATAAAGACCTTTGACTGCCTTGTTGGTGGCATTTTCAGAGTGCTTGACTTTGCTGTTTTGATGTGATTTTATCCTAGTTTTTAAGACAGAACTTTTACAACTCATTGAGCATCATCTTGGGACCCAGAAACTAAATAGTAAGTCTAATATAATTACTTTTTTTAAAAAGATTAATTTTCTTACCTGCCCTTACTTCATTTCATACATGGGGGAGTACTACTGAACTCCATATTGCACACCACAATTTGTTCTTCAATAGTCATATCTTTCCAACAGCACAGCATGAAACAATTCAAAGAGTAAGTAGCCAATTCAAATGAACAGAATGACTCATTGTTTAATCGTTTTCCAGTTTTAGGGTAAGAGGATTTTACCCTTGCATATCTAAACCAAGTATGCAAGTGTTTTTTGGCACCTGATAAAAGGAAGGGTTCTCCTTTGTTTTTAAATAGAATTATCCTACCAAACAAAAGCGGTTTATCAAATATGGGTGGTTGGGGGTGGGATATTTTGCTTTTGAAAATCTGGAATATTCAAAATGAGGATTATGTCATGTTGTGAGCATCTCTAAAATGGAAAACAACAATAGAAAATCCAAACTTTTCTTTTTGGAGTTGTTATTTAAGAATGTTGTGGCTAAAACAGGGCTTCATACAACATAATCTGATAGGATTATTGAGAGGGTACTATTCTTTGGATACAATAGGATTCTGTAACATTATAGACTTTTAAAATTATTTTTATGCTAGAACAAAGGGATCCAATTAATTGCACCCCAATATGTTAAATATAGTTAGACCATAACTGACTATTCTGAGCCAGCAATGCTATGTGGTATTTGATGAAATAATGCCATTAAGTAGTGCAAAACTTATTTATTACAAATTTTACTAAAGTCTTCAAGCGTGAAAGAAAGGAAGGGTCATATTTAATGTCATACTTAAAGCTGTTGTTATAAATGTAATGTTTACCTATTAGTTTCTGGACAGTACTGCCAAAACGTTATGACCTTATTCTAAACTCTTACATTTAATTATTGACTTAGTTCAGGAGAGGAGGGCTACTGTGTAGTTTTACTCGAGAGAGTGTTTTATTCCTGTTCTTTGTAATTTTAACTGAAATTTAGATCTGAGATTAGCTGGGCAAACCTCCAGCTAATCCATGTCTGCTGGGCTCTTTGATGCGATGTTACCAGGATGTGATAACTTATTTCAGTAGATATGTGCAATCTTTTTACCCACGCTGCCCCAAAAAGTAAAATTAAGGATCAAAGAATTGTGATAAGACAAGTACTTGGAAGTTTTAGTGAAATACAAATGTGTAATTTCCCCCTAAAGTTGGGGCAGTGACAAGAGCCTTAGGTCATCCTTATTTTCAGGCGAATATAAAAGACAGACTTGTGATAGATTGCACTTTGACAATTCCTTCATGTGGAAGACGTGTAATGAAAGCGCATGTAACTCACCTTCATAGTATACCCAGCTGCTTTGCCATATAATGATTTCTTACATGCAGTCTCAATATATCAAAGAATTTAATAGCTTTAGCTTTGGGGCCTATTTTTCAAGATATGGAGCAAAGAACATGGTCTTGCAGAGTATTTGGGGCAGCAGTGAGTGAAGTTCTGATCCTCACATGATTCAAAAGCGAGCCGTGCTTTTGTAGGGCCTTGTATTCAGCCTGCTCTTGCTGAGCTCCCGTGTTGACCAGTGAACAGCTCTCGAAGATGCCGTTAGCACCCACAAATTACCTTAGAACTTCTAAGGGCAGTTGCTGAATGCAGTAACAACTGTGCAAACCTACTTAGTTTTCTTGGTTTTAGAGCAGTGGATGGCACCCTGGAGGAACAGCTAGCAGAAGTGATGGGAGAAGAGGCACCTGCATGTAGATGGGCAGGCATCTCATTTTCACCCAGGAGTACTGCGGAAGCAAACAGTTTGATGCTTCATTATGTCGTATCTTTGCGTATCGATTTGTGCCTCAGGAAAATGCAGTGTAGTTTTCTCTCATGTGAGTGATGAAAGCTCTGATTTTCAGTTTGCTTGAGGGTAAGTGGGAAAGGCATCAGATCCAAAGGAATTAGATTAGAAGTCTCCCCAGAAGTCAGACTACATATAACCTCTCAGGCCATAGCACTTTTGGGATGCTGAATAATTATTACACTTCAGTGTATCTATTGACACTTCTGTACAAAATAAAATAAAGTTGAGATCTACAAAATGAGGAAGAATTTGTGTGAGCTTCAAGGAAGTACATTGGTTAATTCCCTTTCCTCATTTGATATGAGCTGTTGATAACTAGGTTCCTTGTGTGAGATCTTTTCATATAGGAGCATCAGATTGGCTTCCACTAGAATAAAAAAATCTTCACTTGCTTTTATCATCCTTTTCAAACAAGATGATCACAGAGGAAAAATTTACATTGGATTTCAGCCTATAGTCACCATCTGAATTTTCTTATAAAATAGTTTTCATGTTCTTTGGATATTGAAACCCCACCTATTTCAAAAGAAACTGTACAAAGTTCAAGATTTTTTGTTCCTGCACTTAAATATTTGGTGTTAAATCTGATGTTTGCTTGTTACAGAAGTGTTTTATTACTTTGGCTGACCTTTCTAAATACTTGGTTTGTATGACGCTGCTGACATACTGTAGACTTAGAAACTTGTTAAATTGGAAATTTAAAAGAATGCATTTAGGAATACAGGGCAAAAGTTTTGTATGCATTCCACTTAAATGTTGAGGCACAAACTTGGCAAAATATTCAGATGTAGTTGTCAAAAGCTAAGTACTTTCCTTTTTAAGCAGTTTGTGTAGAGAGGCCTAAAATGAGGAAAATTACCTTTGGCAATCAGTCCAGACTTAAGTTGCCTTAACTGAACTCACTGAAGAGGAGAATCTTTTCTGTCCTGTACTGCTCCTCTTTAATTTTTCAACACTCGTGTAGTATTCTTTTGTCGTCTTCTGCTTGTATTTTGTATGAACACTGTGTAAAGACTTAGAGGTTCCAGAATTTTCTTGGCGATTTCCTGATAGCTTCGTAACATTTTAAAATAATAATGCACGAGACTGATTATCCTCATACTTGGTCTTTGCCCAGCCTTTATTGCTGTAAATATGAGAAATATACCCTCAGTCACTCTTAAATTATGGAAAAAAAAAACCCTTAAAAAATTCTTCCATCTCTGCCAATGCTTGACATTTAATCATAATTTAGACCTTTATCACATCATCTTGCAGTGTTGTAAGTAAAGAGCTAAAGATCTGCATGTTCTAGACACTTTGGATTTAGTTGGAAGTGATCTAAATAATTAAAAGAAAGTATTGATAGAAACACTTAAGCATCAAAGTAGTATAATTAGTCGTCATTATGGTGATCTGAGTATAATGCTTGGATAACTGATGGATGATAAAATACTTTAGCTATTAAGCTGGGTTGCTCACAAAGCATATGGGATCAACTAGTAAAACCGTATGTTGGTAGAGGATGTGTATCTAGATATTGCCGTAAGTGACCAAGATAATCATTCGTGCTTTTCTGAAATGCTTTACAAGGCTGTGGTTTCATTTAAGAAATTTCACAGAGGTAAATGAATATCCTTTACATGGTTTTAAATGCTCTGCTATAGTTAATGAGGGAAAATTCTCATCCGTCACAGTCTGATACCGACTTAAGCGTGTGCAGAGCGCAGAATTGGCAGCTCCTGGTGGTTTTGTTTAAACCCGCTCATCCCCTCTAGCAGAATCAGCACTGTTTTATTATACCATTGGTAAACGGTATTGGGGTTTTTAACACAGCAGAGGAATTGCGATTTAAAACTGCGACGATAGAAATGTGTTGGTCAGATCTAAATCTGAAGCTCTTTGGCATGATGAGGAAATGGAGGTAAGGGTATCGTGACTTCTGACCAGTTTCAGTAGCTACCAGGCAGTGCCGTCCCTGTGGACGGAGCGCCCTAACTGCTGAATGGTTACAGGCATGGCCTGAACTTTGTCTTCTCTTTACAGGCAGAGCTTGTCGATGTACAGTACGGGACTGTAGAAGACTTGATCCGGATTCAAGCCGTTACAGATGTGACCAAAAAAATAGCACTTTTGAAGCTAGGACAATTGCCTTTGCTTTATAAGGTTAGTTATGTGCTTGCTGTACTTTAACTGATTTATTGATTTGGTGTTCAGTTTCTAAATATCAAAACAAGGCCTTTCCCATTCCATCACGGTAAGTCAGGATTTATCGTTGTTCAGATTCTTAATACTAACTAATTGGAGCTACGGTGGCTATTATGTCTTACCGCTGTTGATTTTGCTGCATGTGTTACAGTGTGCCAGTACTATGGCATCTTCTCCCTGAGTGTACTATAAGCCTTTTGGCAAATAAAGAAATCTCTAAAAGAAGTAACAGATCCCAAGGGGAAAAAAACAACAACTGAGATTAGGAATAGTTGGATCCTTGTCTGCTAAAAATGTACATGTAATACTGCACTAAAATCTTTTATTTCAACATCATTGTATCTAGTACTTGGCCTACTGGCTGTAGTTTAAGCGTGCCCTGAGATGAAGCTGAGCACCTGATGTGCTTACCTGACCTTAAGTTTTTGGGGGGCTTTCCAACCTAAAGTTTAGTGCTTTTGGCCTTGCTACAGATGTGCTGCTGCAAGCACGTTCTGAGGTTGTAACCAGTAGCACACGCTACAGGAGGAATAACTGTATTGGTGATGCAAGTCGTTCAAGAAATGACATTTTAACCTGATTTCATTGTTATATAATATAGTCTTGCTCTGTGGCGAAGGTGTCATTGCCGCCTTAGCTCTTTTTGCCACTCTGCCCAGCTCTGAGGGAGGAAGGGACTGTGAGCTGGAAGGCAACACGAACTTTTGTGGTGTGTTCTGCTGTAATTGTGTAAGCACACTATCTGGAGAGATATAGATATGTATATAAACACCCCACCATTAATGGTCAGTCGCTCTTGTTAAAGCACAGAATAGGATTTCTTGGTCTATGAACGGGTTGCTGCCAGTTCAGAACGAGCACGCTGTTTTTCTTCCGTTCTCTCCTTCCTTTTCCTTGGTTGCAATTGTATGGGGAGGGGTGTACGTGTGTGTGTGTGTTTTCATTCTCCTCTACCTTTAGCGCTGGCAGAGAGCACAGAGATTAGGCTCCTTTGTTCTCTTGTTCATTAAACATGGTAGACTCAACTATAAAACCCATTTAAACTCTTAATGTCAAACAACTGCCTTCTCTTGCAAGTATTTCATAAACAAGAATGCTATTGTGCCTTCAGAAAATACACTAGCCCAATAAATAATTAAAACATTTCTTGCCCAATTCACAGAAGCAATTATAAAAGTCCAGTAGCTCCAGATTTCATAATAACAGAATTTGGAGCTGTGCTGTTGGCCACAGAAAGCACAGTCGAACCCAGAACACAGGTTCAGAGAATAACCACTTAATATATTTTTTTTAAAAAGAATAATAGTTGCCTCAATAAAAATGCCCTTTTCAACTTCAGTAACTTTAGCTATTTATCTAAATTATTTAGATGCAATCTAATTATGTTCAGGAAAGGTCAGTTACTGTTGTTGGAATTTGGCTGTTGTGCATCATCTCTGCCAATACGATCGTATGTGGCGTTTCACTGCTAACTGACAAAAATAATGAAATAGCAGTTGGGGCTCATAAAATACTAATTTGATAAAGATACAAAGTTTGCTGCAATATCATTGTCTACAGTGTCTGCAAGACTGACTTTTTACCAATTTAATCTCTGTTTCTGTAAGGAGGTTTTAGGAACTTTTATTTTGGACTGGCTCTAGGCTGGTCCCAAGCCATCAATGCTTATCAGTGGTGGAAGTGTATTAGCTGCACTCCTGGTGCTCATCCTGAGCTTTAATTTTATTCAGAAAGAATCCACTTTGCATGTTCAGAGACTGTTACGCAATATGAACCAAAGGCTGATAAGTGGGTTGGTCAGGAGATTCACTTCAAAAGCAGCAAACTCCTGATCTGAGCTACGATGGTGATGCACCCACACGTTTGGCTCCCTGAAGCCTTCAGGGGAAAAAAACGCACAGTCCTTCAGACCTACTTTTTGTGCTCTGCTTACTTGATAAAGATAGGAAGTTTGGCCTTCACTTTGTTATTTCTTCATTTTGAGGTCGTAAACTCTTCTTTTTGGAATATGAATTGTAAATGGTGTCTCTTTGGCTGTGAAATAATTGTAATCTTTTAAAAGTATCAGAAAATATCTGCTAAGTTATCAGAAATAGATTCTTCTTTCATAAGAAATATTTGTAAGTGAAAGCATAAGGAATATTTGTCAGTGAAAGATGAAGATAGCTTTAAACAGGGAGCCCTACTGGTTTAAATGGGCAGAGTATCTCACTGCTGGATCTACTTGTGTACTTTTTTCTAATGTATACTTATGGAGTCTCCCATTTCTGTTTCAGTAGACTCTTCCCTCTGTTTGCCTGTTTTCCCCTTATCTCTGACTTCCACGGGCTTGGGTTTACATCACATTAAAACAGCTAGTTCCTAACAGAGCCGTCACTGTGTTTTTTTCAACGCTTTTCTCCCTAATCTCTGCATTTAACCTGCATTTTTCACGTTTTAATGTTCTTTAATTTCTCATTATTTTTACTTTGTGTGTCCCACTCAGGATTAGGGTCTGTCTTTTATAGGTCATGTACCAAGATACCTAAAGAGGTTTCATCTTCATACCACAGAGTTTCTAACCATGTCTTTATTTTTCATTTTCCCTTGTGCGTGTATACTTTTTACTTCTCTTACTGCCATCTAGTCTGTTTTTCATTTATTCTTCCTATTTTCCCCTTTTGTCTTTTCTCTCGTCCCTCTCTCGTCCCTCTCTCGTCCCTCTCTCGTCCCTCTCTCGTCCCTCTCTCGTCCCTCTCTCGTCCCTCTCTCGTCCCTCTCTCG